>NC_142368.1:23702782-24005698 GCF_059441175.1 Urocampus carinirostris
TGGTAGCCGTGCAGGTAGATGTGTAAAGCGTGCGAAGTCTAAGGAGAAAGAAGGACGCGAGGATGTAACTAATTCCACCATTCATTCCTCGCCGGACAACCGACGCTTTACACTCAGCGCTCACAAACGACCCCAACGGCGGCATCTTTTGAAGATCTCTACAAAGACTACAAAGACTTCAGCTAAGTCAAATGATTCAGCAAAGCTAAAATTTGGTCTTTTAAATATTAGATCGCTTGCTCCTAAAGCTTTACTTGTTGATAACATTATTCGTGATTATAAACTTAACTGTATGGGTCTTTGTGAAACTTGGTTACGCCCAGATGAGTATTTAGCGCTAAATTATGCTTTACCCCCTCGCGAGTAGCCATGTAGCACGCACGTTGAAAAAGGGTGGCGGTGTCGCGCTCATTTCTGAAAAATCGCTCAAATTTAATCCTCGTACCTCTAATAATTACAAGGCGTTTGAGGCTCTTGTGATGCGGTCATCTCTATTGTCAATTTATGTAATAACTATCTATCGCGCACCTGGGCCATACACAACTTTCTTTGACGAATTTGCTGAACTTTTGTCTGAACTAGTAACCTATGCAGACAAAATTATAATTATGGGGGACTTTAACATTCATATGAACTCCCCACTCAGTTCACTTACTATTGCGTTTAGGTCTCTAATTGATGCATTTGGTTTTAATCAACTGGTTGATTTGCAAACCCATAATAATGGAAACATGCTAGACTTGATTCTGACTCGAGGAGTTTTAACCTCAAACATTATGGTGTTACCGTGTACTACCGTTATCTCGGATCATTATTTAGTTACATTTGAGGTGCTAGCTAAATGTAGTGTTAAAAAGGCTGAAGGATTTAGCGGACGCAATATAAACACTGGCACAGTTTCTGAGCTCTTTGAACTCCTTCCTGGAGCAGTTGCGTCCTTTCCTTCATACAATGGCTCAAATGAGTTCAATACCACCCTGACTAGTGTCCTGGATTCAATGGAGCCCATAAAGCTAAAATCACGTCCTAAAAGACGCACGCTTTGGTTTACTGATGAAACTAGAACCCTTAAACAAGAATGCATGAAATTGGAAAGAAAATGGCGCGCTACGAAGCTTGAGGTTTTCCATCAAACCTGGTGTGACAGCTTGTTAAAGTATAAAGCGGCCCTTGCCTCTGCAAAATCAGCCTACCTTTCAAAGGTGATTGCGTCTAAAAAGAACAATCCCAAAGCCCTTTTTGACACTGTAGCATCGCTTACAAGGCAACAGACTATCGCAGATAGTTCGACACACTCTGCTTATGACTTAATGGTCTTCTTTACTAAGAAGATTCAATGCATACAGGAAGAAATTGCTAAAGAAATTATTAATACCACACTTATTAAAGAGCTGAAATCTGCAGATGCACTACAGGGTGGCTGTCCTGGGAAATTGTCCGGTTTTAGTGAACTGTCACTTGATGATCTCAAACAGGTGGTGAATGCGGCCAAACCGACAACTTGGCAGTTCGACCCGCTCCCAGGTTCACTTATTAAAAGTCTTTTTGGCGTCCTTGGACCTTCAGTTCTAAATATTATAAACATATCACTCTCCTCAGGTATAGTTCCAGCAGCTTTTAAGTCCGCCGTTATTAAACCCACACTGAAACGACCCAACCTTGATCCAGAAATCTTAAGTAATTATAGACCTGTGTCAAACCTACCTTTCCTCTCTAAAGTACTTGAAAAAGTAGTGGAACAGCAGCTGAATGATTTCATATCCGAGAATAACCTTTTTGAATCCATGCAATCAGGATTCAGGGCTAACCACTCTACTGAGACAGCTCTGATCAAGGTAACAAATGATCTCCTACTGGCAATGGATTCTGGCGCTTCATCACTTTTGCTGCTGCTGGATCTTAGTGCTGCTTTTGACACAGTGCACCACAATTTCCTACTAGAACGGTTGGAAAAATGGATTGGTCTCTCAGGAACCGTCCTCTCGTGGTTCAGATCCTACCTCTCAGATAGGACGCACTGTGTTAAATATGGTGAAATGACATCTGAGCCCTTTAATGTTACCTGCGGTGTTCCACAGGGTTCAGTGCTTGCCCCCCTTCTTTTCAGCATTTACATGCTTCCATTAGGTGATATTATTCGCAAGTACAATATCAGCTTCCACTGCTACGCAGACGACACTCAACTATATCTTCCGTTGGAGGAATCTCCCACACTAAACTGTGGAAATTTGGAGGCCTGCCTCATTGAGATAAAAGAGTGGATGTCACTCAATTTCTTGCGTCTTAACTCGGAAAAGACCGAAATGTTAGTCATTGGTCCATCTAAATGCCGTGACTTATTCTCAAAAACTGCTGTGAACATTGACAAATGTCACATCACACAGAGTGACTCGGTTAAAAATTTAGGTGTCATATTTGACCCTGATCTATCCTTTGAAATGCATGTAAAGAAAATTACTAGAACCGCTTTCTTCCATCTCCGTAACATTGCTAAAATCCGTTCAATACTGTCTCAGTCGGATGCGGAAATTATAATTCATGCATTTGTTACCTCCCGTCTCAATTACTGTAATGCACTACTCTCTGGTCTCCCGAAGTCTAGAATCAAGTCTCTTCAGCTGGTACAAAATGCCGGCTTTTAACTAGGACAAAAAAGTACAATCACATAACACCGATTTTGGCTAACCTGCATTGGCCCCCAGTTAGCCTTAGATGTGATTTCAAGGTTCTCTTAGTATTATACAAAATCATACATGGACTTGCTCCCTCTTATCTTTCAGATCTGATTTGCCCCTATGTCCCGGTCCGAAGCCTCCGATCTGAGAGTGCCGGTCTTCTGGTGATCCCAAGAGCAAAGAAGTGTTCTGCTGGTTCAAGAGCGTTCTCCATCCGGGCACCGGTGCTGTGGAATGCCCTTCCCCCTGAGATCCGATCTGCAACCTCAGTGGAAATGTTTAAATCTAAACTTAAAACTCACTTCTACTCCATAGCATATGAATAACCTACTCTTCTCGTCGGCTGAAAAATAGTCTGTGTAATATAGTGTAATAATTTGTGAAGCCCTTTGAGACTCTTCGTGATTTAGGGCTATACAAATAAAAATAACTTGACTTGACTTGACTTGACTTACAAAGCCGAGGGGCCGAGACACTTGCTCTCAGCCAATAGGCTGAGTCAAGGTCCTAGCCACAGAGCCAAGCAGCGATCAGTGCGAAGCTCATATTCCATCTCCCGATTGCAAAAATCAAACTTGCAGCATTGCTGTATTTTGGGGAGTAAGGCCAAGAACCACAGACGCCATAGATACGCCTCAAATAGACCTCAACCGACACATGCCGACAGAGTTTGAATCTCCTTCATTGAAGCACACAGTCGATGTGACTGACAGAGTTCATAAACCGCAGTTCAAGTGAACGATTCGACGAAAGAAAATAAACAAAAGAATACTCCTAGCAAGAAAAGGACTTTTCTGCAAAAATGGACTAAATTATATTGCTGGTGACGCGGAGGATGATAATGGATTGGACCTTGAGAAGGCATTATAACTGTGGTGGGACAGCAAACTACGAAGAATATATGAATTGGAAAATCTGAAGTGATAACTTGCTTTGTATTACCAATTAACTGTGATGATTAAAACTGCACGAATATATAGACTAATATTTCAGCAATATTATTTTGTATAATGTACAATATTTTTGTGAAGTGAAAAATCTGAAGTGATAACTGCTTTGTATTATCAATTAACTGTAAGGATTAAAACTGAATGAAAATGTAGATTAATATAATTATTTCAGCAATATTATTTTGAATAATGTGCAATATTGCTGTGAACTGAAAAATCTTGAAGTGATAACTGATTTGTATTACCAATAAACTGTGATAATTAAAACTGAATGAATATATCGTCGCCGATTTACAATGTCAACCTCGACAACACTAAATTTTGGGGACACATAGATCTCTGTTGGGACCCATAGATTTTTGAGCATGCGAGTCCCCGGGACCCATCACTTTTCACAGGTAAAATGAACACTGCTTGACTATCTAATGAGCAGATAATAAAAAAAGAAAAAAGTAGTTTGCTGCCACCCACTGATATGGATGAATGTTACAGTTACTCAGTTGATCATTGAATGATAGCAAAGATAGTGACCAATGGCATGCTTTTGCAAAGCTTTCTATCCATCGATCTATCTACCTTGGTCATATCCCTCAAGAGGGGTGACCGACACCAAGACAAACACATACAAAAACAAAGAAATTTTAAAAAGGTAAAAAGTAGCAAAAAAAAGACAAACATTTTTGGACCATGGCCAACCCAAATGCCCAAACACCCAAACAAGTTAAGCACCTCAGCACCCAAGGTGGTCATGCTTTTGTCCCTACAGATGAAAACGGGACACAAGAAAGCGGCCATGTCACTCGGGTCAGGGTGACACAACACACTCTTCTGTTCAACAGCAGGGCCCGACAGCTTTCATTGGTTTACCCCTGCCGCATCATACAGGTGCCCTCCTCATCCCTTAGAACACGTCTAAACCAGCTCGGTAGCCTAGATGGTAGGGCGCCCACTTTGAGACTGGGAGGTCACTGGTTCAAGCCTCGGCTGAGTCATACCTAAGACTTACAACATTGGGAATCATTGCCTCCCTGCTTGACGCTCGGCATTAGGGCATTGGGGGTTTGGTCACCTAATGACTCCCAACAAGTTGGGTCTAAAAAAAAACTGGCGTCGAGAGGTTCGCGTGTCAAATTATTCCTGGTATATATCATGTTTATGGTCTATACTGGCTGAATACATAAAAACAAATGCAAAATAAACATCCCACTATCCTTTTACAACAGCTCTCCACTCATTCCTATCACCAACAAGAGCTCTAGCTTCCACTATATTTAGACCTCTTTCCTACAGTGCACTCCACGTCAATCGCGGCCTTCCTCTTGGTCTCCTTCCATTTACTTCTGCTCTGTATATCCTCTTCAACATTTGCTCCATGTGTCCAAACCAACCGAGTATTCTCTTATGCACGCGCTTCCTCAGTTCCACTACTACTCCAGTTCTGTCTCTCACAAGTTCATTTCTCAATCTATCCAATTTTGTCACTCCTAACATACTCCTCAAACACTTCATCTCAAAAGCATTTAATTTCCTTCTCAGATCTGCGTTCAGGCTTCAAGTATCTGCATCATACAACACAGTTGGCACAATCACACTCTCATACAGTCCCCTCTTAACATCCATACTCATACTCTTGTTGCTCATCACTCTCCTCAGAGCACCCAAAACCTTGCTTCCTTGATTCACTCTGTGCAATAGCTCGCACTCCATTCCACCAACTGCAGCCACATCAACACCCAAATACCTAAAGCTTTCATCTTCTTCCAGCACCTGTCCATGCAACCTTATTTCTAAGACCATGCCCACACGACCACATGAACACTTCATCACCTTACTCTTTCCAACATTCACACATAACTTACACCTATCACACACTCTTCCAAACTCCATTACCAACCTTCTCAATGTTTCCTCAGAATCAGCCACAAGCGCTATGTCATCTGCAAACAACATCTGACTTATCTGCCTCACCGTTCCACTGTTATCCATCATCTCTACACCTCTGCCAAATATTCTTGCATTCACCTCTCTCAACACACCATCCATGTACACGTTAAACAGCCATGGTGACACCACACACCCCTGCCTGACACCAGTCAACACAGGGAACCACTCACTTGTCTCACTTTTGTAAAGATAAAATTGGGTAATTTCCTGCGGCACACTGGTCAAGGTCTCTCGGCTCACTAGTGTGCCCCGTCACACAGTTTGAAAACCCTGCTCTGAGGTTTTACAACCATTCTAGTTTTAGTGATTTATTTGTACCTTGTCAAATGACAACTCCGGCTGCAAAGAGGAAACATTCTGCATATGACACCTCATACAAGCTCAAAGTTGCTGATCATGCTGCTATTCACAGAAATCAAGCAGCTAGCATAAAATTCATTGTACCAGAGAAGAATTTTAGAGAATGGAGAAAGCAGAACTGAAAAAGCACAACATAGTTGCAGTTGTCAACAAATGTTTTTTATCATGGTCGCACGTATTCAATGTTCCTCACTTACAATTATTAGTTTGAGCCCAGAAAAAGAGGAACAATAATTTATACTGAATTTTGATTAAAAACTTTGGGGTGCTTGTTATACAAAAATTGATATGGTAAATAAACAACAAAAATCACATTTAATTCATAACATGAACTCTGGACTAGAATTTGGAACCACTAGCACACAGTCTCAGGCTTCATCCATTTTATAGTTTTACGACTGTTAAGTCCTTTTGTAAGCACACAAAACATGAAGATGTTCACAATGACCCTTTTGTCCTACCGACCTGCATTAAATAATCAACAGATGAACACTTATATGGCTTCTGATGAAATATGTTGTACAAAAGGATGACACTGTCACATTCATGATCTGAGTAACACAGTGGAGATAAAACGACGTATTACAACACTTCACAAACCCTGTTCGACAACTCTACCTGGATCAACCTCTGGACCCGCAATTTGTGTGTCTGAGTGAGTGTGAGAGGCAGGCCAAGCCCTTATGCGTTTATTTCCAACACATTGCCACACATGCTTAGTGAAAGCCAACAAAGCTGACAGTATGACATGGGATTTGTATACGTTTAAAGATAGGGATTTTAAATAGCACATTGTTCCAGACCGATACCAATATTGATACTCTTTAGTAGATAGATACCAATACCAAATAATTATCCTACAAGTACATATAATTCCCTTCCCCATAAATCATTATCTTTACGTCGCAACACTAAATGTTTCCTTCAAGGGACGGTGTGTTATTAAACCACTCTCTACTGCATGAATCGTAAAATGTACTAGGCATATTTGATAATTGATACCACTATTTTCATACTGATAACCATATCTGGAGTGATCACTGATATCACATGCACATACCATTAGTACATAAAATATCATTTGCATAAAATATGACTGATATTAAAAAAAATAACTTAAAATCCCAACATATTTTCCTTAAAGGAAAACTGTGTTATATTTAACCACTAGACGCTATGGTGTAGTACAACCAAAAACGAGTGCTAAGAAGCACAAGGAAGAATACAAACTTCAGCGACTTAAGATGACCAGAACGCACCGTTTTCGATTTATTGTTTTTGCCCAGCCTTTTAAGGGAGAAAGATCGCAGACAATTATGTCAGAACCGGTAAATGCTAATTTCTTAAAGAAGTACTTTAAAAGTCATGATTTTATGATAGTTCATGTATTTTTGCTTATTTTTCCATATCAATATTGTTTTTTAAATGTTGTTTAGTTGTTTTGTCTAGATAAAATGACTGGGATTTATGTTGTTTTTTACAACACAACCAACACAACAACAAAATACTAATCTCACATATTTTTTTCTCAATTCTTTTCCACAAAAAGTCAATTTTAGATTTAATACAAAAACCTAGAAACACTGATCGAATTAATCGAAGTAATGGATCAGTCCACATTTGACTTAAATTGGGTTATTTTCATACCTGTTTTAAGAGTGTACAGGAAATAAAAACTGATCCTTTAAGATAAATTACTGTACTCGGACATTGCCCTTTGCTCGGCACCATTTCAAGGATACACTACTTGAATACTCTCTGCTGTGTCCACAATAAAGGATTATCTTATCTCAGCATCCTTTCACGGGAAGGAAAAAGTGAGCTATCAAGCTCCGTAGGAGCCAATAAAATTGCACTATTTTTGAAGGAAAAACATTGTTTATATATTTACACACGAGTTGTATGTATTTTCTTGTATTGGACACTTAGAAAACTTGTGGAATTCCACATGGATCCTTACTAAGTCCAGACTTTGTAATATAAATGAATAAATGAATGAATTACCTGGTGATGCAGAATAAATGTATATGGTGTAAAACATTACGGGGCTTACCGTCTCTAATTCGCTCAGCGAGGGCCTCGGCGCTGAAGCCAGCGAAGACTACGTTGTGGGCGGCACCGATGCGGGCGCAAGCTAGCATGGACGCCACAGCTAGTGGGCATGGTGGCATGTAAATAGTGACACAATCTCCTTTTTTGACACCACACCGCCTTAGCAGATTGCCCGCACGGCATGTCATCTCCAAAAGCTGCCTGTTAAAAAAAAAGGAAATATGATATGCAGGGTATATCCGTTTTCTAGACCACGCATCAAAATTCCAAAACAAACTGGTTTGTCTGACTGACTTGTAAGTGACCTTGACTTCATATCCAGGTTCATCCCTCTCCCAGATGAGGGCCACTTTATCAGGGCTGCTGCGTACGTGCCGGTCCAAACAATTCACTGCATCAGTAAATATTAGTTATTAGAGATCTCCGACACCACATATCATGAGTAATTGTCAATACCAATACTACATTTTTTGCTGATTAACAATAAGGGCTACCATATTGATATTCATTTCTAAAATAACAAGGTGTCAAGTTATTACTATGTTGTTACTATGTTACTGTTATGTTGTTCCCGGGTTGTAATTATAAGAATCAGCTTTCAAATAGGCTAAAATAAATTGGAAATCAAATGTCTTAGAAAATTACAATGACCCTCCACATCCACATTAGTCCGCGGGCTACATAGATACTATCCATCCATCCATTATCTGTACCGCTTATCCTCAGTAGGGTCGCGGGGGTGCTGGCTGGAGCCCATCTCAGCCATCTCCGGGCAGTGGGCAGGGGACACCCTGAACTGGTTGCCTGCCAGTCGCAGGGCACACAGGGACAGACAATTCGCTCGCTCATTCACACCTAGGAACAATTTGGACCGGCCAATTAACCTGACATGCATGTTTTTGGAATGTGGGAGGAAACCCACGCAAGCACGGGAGGAACCTGCAAACTCCGCACAGGAAGGTTGGTAGCTGGATTTGAACCCATGACCTTAGAACTGTGCCGCACAAGCGCTAACCACCGCGCCGCCGTGCTGCCCTACATACAGTGCATCCGGAAAGTATTCACAGCGCTTCACTTTTTCCACATTTTGTTATGTTACAGCCTCATTCCAAATTGTATTAAATTAATCTCTTATCTCAAAATTCTACACAAAATACTCCATTATGACAATGTGAAAACGTTTTTTTTTTTTACTTTTTTTGAATTTATTAAAAATAGAAAACTAAGAAATCACATTTACATAAGTATTCACAGCCTTTGCTTAATACTTTGTTGATCCACCTTTGGCAGCAAATACAGCCTCAAGTCTTTTTGAATATGATCCCACAAGTTTAGCACACCTATCTTTAGGCAGTTTTGCCCATTCTTCTTTGCAATAAGTCTCAAGCTCAGGTTGGATGGGAGACGTTTGTGCACAGCCATTTTCAGATCTCTCCAGAGATGTTTGATCGGATTCAAGTCTGGACTCTGGCTGGGCCACTCCAGGACATTCACGAAGTGGTTCTGAAGACAATCTTTTGAGATCTTGGCTGTGTGCTTTGCGTCGTTGTCCTGCTGAAAAATGAACCTTTGCCCCAGCCTGAGGTCAAGAGCGCTCTGGAGCAGGTTTTCATCCAGGATATCTCTATATTATTATTATTATTATTATTATATATTGCTGCATTCATTTTTCCTTCTATCCTGACTACTCTGCCAGTTCCTGCTGCTGAAAAACATCCCCACAGCATGATGCTGCCACCACCATGCTTCACTGTAGGGATGGTATTGGCCTGGTGATGAGCGGTGCCTGGTTTCCTCCAAACATGGCGCCTGGCATTCACACCAAAGAGTTCAATCTTTTTCTCATCAGACCAGAGAATTTTGTTTCTCATGGTCTGAGAGTCATTCAGGTGCTTTTTGGCATATTCCATGTTCCTTTTACTAAGGAGTGGCTTTCGTCTGGCCACTCTACCATACAGGCCTGATTGGTGGATTGCTGCAGAGATGGTTGTCCTTCTGGAAGGCTCTCCTCTCTCCACAGAGGAACGCCGGAGCTCTGACAGAGTGACCATCGGGTTCTTGGTCACCTCCCTGACTAAGGCCCTTCTTCCCCGATCGCTCAGTTTAGAAGGCCGGCCAGCTCTAGGAAGAGTCCTGGTGGTTCCAAATGTCTTCCATTTACGAATAATGGAGGCCACTGTGCTCATTGGGACCTTCAAAGCAGCAGAAATTTTTCTGTATCCTTCCCCAGATTTGTGCCTCAAGACAATTCTGTCTCGCAGGTCTACAGACAGTTCTTTTGACTTCATGCTTGGTGTTTGTGCTCTGACATGCACACTCAACTGTGGGACCTTATATAGACAGGAGTGTGCCTTTCCAAATCATGTCCAATCAAATGAATTTACTGCAGGTGGATTCCAATTAAGCTGTAGAAAGATCTCAAGGATGATCAGTGGAAAAAAGATGCACCTGAGCTCAATTTTGAGCTTCATGGCAAAGGCTGTGAATACTTATGTAAATGTAATTTCTTAGTTTTCTATTTTTAATAAATTAAAAAAAATTAAAAAAAAAACGTTTTCACATTGTCATAATGGAGTATTTTGTGTTGAATTTTGAGATAAGAGATTAAATTAATACAATTTGGAATGAGGCTGTAACATAACAAAATGTGGAAAAAGTGAAGCGCTGTGAATACTTTCCGGATGCACTGTAGATACAATTACTACAAAAAAAAAATAGGTGCGAAAACTGATATTTATTATAAATATACATTTAATTTCCAACACTGTACTCCTTACATTGCATTTAATAGTTTTTATTATTCTTTTAAAGGGGCAGTGGGTATTATATAGTGTCTTATAATGGTTAAAATGTCCTTTATAAAGAATCATATTGATTCAAACAATAAGTCAAGTCAAGTCAAGTCATGTTTATTTGTATAGCCCTTAATCACAAAGAGTCTCAGAGGGTTGCACAGATCAAAGACTATTGCAAACTACTATTATGACACCATTCCCTGATCTAAAACCTACATGGGGGCAAATAATACACAGATATTGTCAACATTAATAAGCAAAAAATATGTTAAATATTATGTAATTGTCATTTCTAAAATACTCTGCTCGAGAAATTAGCATTTGGTTTAAATAATGTGAGCCTCACCTAAAAGTATCCGACATAATTATTGTCCGCCAACTTAAAAAGGGTGGGCAAAAAAATTACAAGTAAAATGATGAGTTTTGGTCACTTGAAAACTCAGTACTTGGTATTTCTCATGTGCTTTTTTGTACTTGATTCTAAGTACCCTACACCAGTGACATCTAGAGGTCAAATAATACACACTGTTCCCTTAAAGCAGAGGTCACCAAACTATGGCCCACAGGCCATATCAGGCCCACCAACAGATTTAATCTGGCCGGTGAGTTGATGCTGAGAGAAGTATAAGGAAAAAAATGAAGCACTTCTATTCAAATAATCAGTTTTTAATATGTCCACTGGATGTCATCAAAACATGCATTAGAAACATTCTAAAGTAGCCCTATTGGATTGAGCTTTTCAATGTAAATGATCCATTTAGTGCTTAAAAATGGGAGATATTACAATGCTATTACTCCAAATTAAAATTTGTAAATAAATATGATTAGTTGTGTATTTTGAGTGTTTTCAAAACCAATTGGATGAAACTGTCCCTTTACAAACAAAGAGACAATAAACCACGACAGGTGCAAGCAAATGCAAACAAGAAAGAAAAAAGATTGGCTATTTTTCTTATATATTGCCCAGGTATCGGATTTTAGACTTTCTATGGCCATCTACATAAAAAGAAATACATCAATCAGCTTTTTTTCTTTCCTCCGGCCCTTTTGAAAATCATTTCAAACTAATGCAGCCTGCGACTCAAAAAGTTTGCTTTAAGGGACATTGTGTATTATTGAGCACCTCCTAGTGGTCAAAAAATTATATTGATTTGAATAGTAAGGAAAATATACTATATATTGTCCCTTTAGATCCCAACATTCTATCTACATTTAATAATTGGTAACTATTCCTTTAATTTCAGGCAACTGATCAAATGGCTACTGGAAACCGGCTAGTTCCAGTGTTAGTGAGTACCAGTGTTATAAATAACGCCGTTACGTAACTGCCTTATTTTTTTTTCAGTAACAGGGTAATCTAACTAATTATTTTTTCCTCCTTTACCGTTACTGACGGTCAAAAGCGGTGCGTTACTTTGATCAAAGCGGTTTTCTGCTCTCTGAGTTGTTTACGTCACATCTTTTTGGATCATGTCACCATTCAAAATAGAGTTCCATACAGTTTGATACCTATTATGATATTATTATTATAGTATTTACCAGTGTGACAAAAGAAAAGGCGAAGGAGGCCTGCGTTGTGACAAATGTGAGCCTTAAATATTTGACAGTGCTGTTGTCATTGGTGCAGCAACTGACTCGACCGAACGAAACATCTCTATGAGCCGCCTTTCGGAAGTGATCAAAGTGATCAATTTTCTCTTGAGACTGCTCAATATGCAATATCTGTTAACTATTAAAAAAGTCTGAAGTTGTCTTGTATTTTATCTTTTTGTTTTAGATTATATTTTAATTATATTTCCTGTTTTTGATATAAAAAATTAAATTATTTTTATCTTCTTTTATCTTGTTTCTCTTTTGTTATTTTTTTTTCTTTTGTTTCTTTTCCCCCTTTTAAAGTCATTTGTGCATAATGTTAGATACTACTTGATATTGTAGGGATTAAAGCAACAAAAACAACCTGAAGAGCCGTTTGGGACTCAAAAGAGACGGCTCTTTTTGTGAGCCGAGCCTAGAAAGCCGGTCCTCTAAAAATAGTCGGAATTCCAGTCTTTATAACTAAAATCCGTTTAAAGACGTCACCCCTGTGTTATGTATTTGCTCAGAAAATTACAGATTCTTTTAAATAAAACAACCTCTTTTTAAAGTAATGGAAATAGTTACTTCCACTGGTAGTTACTATTTACTTTTATGATATAGTAATTCATTTCCTAACTCAGTACTTTTTGAAAGAAGTAGTGTGTGACATGACAACTAATTAATTTTTAAAAGGAACAGGTCCAACACTGGGGAGTATTGATAACCTAAAACGATCTGATATTGACACAGATGCCAAAGTTTGATATCGGTACTCACCCATCCCTTTTGGTTAGTATTTTTTCTGGGCTGGACTATTTTACAGGCGCCATAAAATGACTAGCAGCGCTGTTGTGAAGTAGCAGTATTTAAATAGGTCCAGTTTCTGAAAGAAGACTGGTTGGGGAAAAAAGTTTATTTGATATGAAGAAGCGTGTTTTTTCTGGATCGTTTGGACAATATTTAAATAACAACCAACTAGAAATCCAGATGTCAATGGGCGCAGTGGTGCGTTCAAGGTCATCAAAACTTTAAACAACTTTTTCGAACCTCACCGGAGACGTTGAGCTGTCCTCCCTGGAACCAGCTCACCTTCCCCCGCTCCATGTCGCAGTCGAGGACACCACGGAACGGGCTGATCCAGTCAAGCCGGCGGCGCGCTACGGCCGCCCAGAAGCTCTCCATGCTGGTAACAGAGAACCTATGGAGCCCTGCATGATCATGCACAGCCTCGAAGTCCACAGCCTCCGGCATGAGCACCGACGCCGCCTGACATTTCCCCCTCCGCCGGGTGCCCACGGCGCGCGGGAGGTAGCGGACAACCGACGTGGAAGAGGCCGCTTGAACGCACCCGCGCGACAGCCACATTTCGGATTATAGGAGGACGTAATTCGAGTTTCGGATTTTACCCTCTTCACACTGCACACTTGGTTCTAGTTTTCAGAATGAAGTTGCTCCATAAGAGGAGGCTGGACTTGGTTTGCTGGGCGGTGCAACAACCTCAACATTGTGCAGATCTGCCCCCCTTGCAAACACCAAAACAAATTCCCCAAAAGTGTGAACAAATTTCTCGTTAGACAAGTTTTATGTTAAATTACCCCATTTTAATCAGATGCTGATACATACAATATATACAAAGACAAACACAACAAGTTAAACTATGATATACTTGTGGGGTTGTTTTTCACATTGCAGGTTGGGGTTCCTCCAACCCCGCCAGAGCTCCCAGCGTGACTAATTCTTTGTGAAGTGAGAGGAACAAACACTGAATATTCATTTAACCCTTCCCAGTTCACAAACTCACACTCTTAACGTGTCAAATTATTGCTGCTAATCTGCTCCTGCTTCTTCTAAATTTGGAGTTTTAGTAGAAGTGCAGCTACGATTCTAACCATCTTGTGCCCCCAGTAGGGTTTACAAGAGTGGTCAACATCCCAAGTCCTTTATTTGTCAATCATAAAAGTGACATAAATAATGTGTATAATAGTGTGTATTATTTGACAACTCGATGTCACTATATGGGGTGTCCAACCTTTTTCAAGCTGAGAGCAACTTTTTGTAAATAGACTATCGTACAAACACTCTTAGGTCAAGCAAATAGAATTTATTTTACATGGCACGAGCTTCATTAAAAGGGAGTTGGGAAAATTGTCCGTCAACCTGTTTCTACGGGTACCCAAAAACCTAAGTTTGGGAATGAAAAAAAGAAGTTAAATGGTGCAGTTTGCTTACTTTGAGTCTTCGTAGTTTGTATTCCTTCTTGTGTTCTTTAGCACTCGTTTTCGGTTGCACTACTCCAGATGTCTCTAACGTCGTGCCTGCGGGCACAAGGGTGCCCCCTAAGGACAGCTTAGATGCCTGCAGACAGTGCTGCATCATTGTGATTTTCTAGTAATATTTTTTGGGTAGCTGACTGAGCCTATTTAACCGTATCTCCAATGATGAACTTGGTAATAACATAGTGACAAGATAGTAAGAACAGGATATGTTCTTATTTTAGAAATGCATATCCAACTGGTTGCCCTTTGCGCTAGTTAGCAACAAAAAGTAGCACTCAGCTTTAAAATGGTTGGAGACCCATGGTTTAAGGAGATCCTCTTGAGGCACAGCATCTTGACCTAGGAGTATTTTTAATGCACGTTCATATGATATTCAACGTACTATTCGAATCAATATTTAATGGGGCTAAATAATTCACACTGCCCCTTTAAATTGATTGATTTTTATAATATTACATTATATATTACATGAAATTGCTTATTTTCTTTCTATTTTTGGACCTAAAAAAACAAATAGAAAGGGAAAACTATTTACCACAGACATTCAAAAAGAATTTTACAGCTGTAAATGTAATACCGCAGAGATTGTGTTATTTTTGCTCACAGTTATTAAACCATCTGAAAATAATACTGGCATATAAAATCTTTATAGGGGGGCATTTTCTATTACTGGCCGATTCTGGTCCCTTTCCAACACATTTTGGAGGCTTGAATGTTTATACATTGTGTTGTTTTTAGACTCCAGCCTGCAGAGGAGGAAAGAAGAAGAAGGCTGGACACTTTTCAAGTCAGACCTGGCGTCGGTTTTCTAAAGTTCTCAGTTTTCCGTCTCGTCCTCGGTCAACCCGCGTTCGGGTTCCTCCCTTGCCTGGCGTGTTCCCAGCACCTTGGCGCTGTGTTCCTGCGCCTTAGCCCGCAGAACGGCGATACTGTGCACTCGCAGATCGTCTCTGTCGCTGTCCGGTCGAACTTTTTTCTCAGGAGATTCGACCGCGTCGCTCGTCGGCGTCGAGACGCCTCTTTCGTCCGGAGGGGAGCACGGAGGCTCCACTGACTTCTTGTGCATGCCTGAAGGATATGTCAGTAACGTTGATAAGTTTACAGTTTGGCAGAAATCCATAAAAAGGGGAGAAGTCATCAATGAAGTATGAACTTGCAAGGAGAAACAGGGGATGTCTATACAAAAAAAACATCACAATGCCAAATTCCAAATATTTTCTAAAATCCTTCTCCTGAGCTTTCTTTTTATTAAATGTCCTCCGTTACAAAAAGCAAATCTTCCCTACCGGATGTGGAAATCAAAGAATAGCGTCATTAACAAAAATTGACAATGCATGTTTAAAGTCTGGCCCGGGGGCCATTTACGGCCCGTGTTTAAGCTTTACCCTGCCCGCAGCCTCTGACATAACAGTAATAATTTGTGGCCCAGCAGTAATGTTGACCACAGTATAAAATACATTTGTACAAAAAAGTAGTAGCCCTTTGGCCACCTTGCCCTTGGCTATCTGTGAGAATTTTAGCCCACGCCATTTATGACATGGCGACTGTAAATTTAAAAAAAAGAAAGTTGACTGTGAAGGCCGCCGCTTCCAGGAAAAGTCGATTTTTTCCCGAAAATCTGAATCAACTGCGTCTGCCTAATTTGCCAAGAGACTGTGCCTGTTTTCAAAGAAAATAATATCAAGACGAAACATGCTAACTACAAAAAGCTAACTGAAAACGAATGCTGAGAAAAGGTGAAGCAACTGGAAACAGTTTCAACAGCACAGCATTACTTTTTTACGAGACCCAGCAAGTCAAATGAAAATGCTACAAAGGCAAGCTACGAGGTCACCAAGCACTGCAAACCTTTCACAGAGGGTGCATTTATTAGAGATTTTTTGAACAATGACAGGCTGAATAAGCGGCACTCCCACATTTTCAGTTTATCAAATCTGGCTTGTTTTCTTAACAGTTTGGATACCCCTGATTTAAACAGTGCATAATCAAAATAACAAACAACAGTGAGGGATAATTCTAAAAAAAAAAAAAAAAACATTATATGCAATCTGATTTGAGGGTGTCCAATCTCAACAACAGAATCAGCCAATCCATCAGGAGATGTAGGGGAAGCTGTGAACCTATTATCATGGAAATAATAAATAATAATGGTTACATTTATTCAAATTTAAATTTCTTTCCCATTAAACTTCATAATGTTTAAATTCTTTTATTCGAAATCATTGATTGTCCACATTATATTGTGATTATTATCAATTCAATTAGAATATGGGCTGCAACAGTTAGTCGACATGCTAGAAAAAAATCATTTTTTTCTAACAAAGTGAAATATCTCTTTTTGGTTGGTTGGATCCCTTAACCACTAGGGTCGATGGGGCACCATTTTCTATGGTGTCTCTTGGGCAAATACAGTATAGTGGTGCCAATCCCTTTCCAGACCAAAGTATGTTTCTACATGATTATAATCTGAGATTAGGTCATGTGCAATAGCGTCTGCGTCTCGAGCGGTAACATAACCATACAGAAATGGCGGCATGAAGTACATGTACCAAAACTTCTAAAGTTTGGTAACATTTTAGCTTGGATACGGTGAATAAACAGACGACTATAAGCAAAGTACTAAAGACTATAAGTATAAACACAGCACTTCACACCGTGCTGAAACACCTGGACCACCGGGGGAGCTACGTCAGAATGCTCTTTCTGGACTTCAGCTCAGCCTTCAACACCATTATCCCGGAGATCCTGGTGGAGAAACTTGCACACCTAGGACTCTCTCCCTCCATCTGCCACTGGATAATGGACTTCCTCTCCAACCGCCCACAGTCAGTGAAACTCGGTACCCACGTCTCTCCCACCCTAACACTGAACACTGGCTCCCCCCAAGGTTGTGCACTGAGCCCCCTGCTTTTCACCCTCTACAGCTCCGACTGCTCACCGACCCACCCCACAAACACTATAATTAAGTTCGCTGACGATACCACCTTGATCGGCCTCATCTCTGAAGGGGACGAGGCGGCATACAGGGATGAGGTGGAGTCACTTTCAACGTGGTGTTCGGAAAACCACCTCATATTGAACACCACAAAAACAAAAGAACTGATTCTGGATTTCAGAAGGAATGGCAGGAATCCAGCACCACTCACCATAAAAGGAGACTGTGTAGAGAGAGTCCACTCTTTCAAATTTCTGGGTGTGCACATATCCGACGACCTCTCCTGGTCTGCAAACACCAGAGCGGTGGTAGGGAAGGCCCAGCAGCGACTGCACTTCCTGAGATTGCTCAGGAAAAATAACCTAAAACAGCAGCTGCAGGTGTCCTTCTACAAAGCCACAGTGGAGAGCATCCTAACATACTGCATCACGGTGTGGTATGCTGGGTGCACAGCAGCAGACAGGAAAAAGCTCCATAGGATCATCAAAACAGCCCAGAGAATCGTCGGCTGCTCTCTGCCCAGTCTGGAGGACATTGCCTGCTCTCGCTACCTCAGCAGAGCAGAAAACATCATCATGGACTTTTCTCACCCCGGCCACCACCTCTTCGACCTGCTGCCTTCCGGCAAGCGCTACAGGTCACACAAAGCAAAAACAAACAGACTCAGAGACAGTTTCTTCCCCACAGCCATTACCACCCTAAACAGACACCGCACAAAAAAACTGAAAACTGTTGCAAAAAACTACCTCACACGAATGTAAAATGGTACTCACGTACATGCTGTCTGCACTATGTTTGTTCACTGCTCAAAACAGACACAGCACAAAAAAACTGAAAACTTGTGCCAACACTACCTCATACGAATATAATGGTACTAATGTCTATGTTCTTGCACATGTCGACTGCACTACGTTTACTGCTCACCTTGCACAATGTCTGACCATTTCCTTTTTTCTGCACTATGTTGTCTATGTTTGCACCAATGCATATGCTGACTATTTTTTGCACTATGATGACTTTGCACCAAATGCAATATTGCACAACCCTTACGATACCAACGGTATCACGACAACACTGTATGTAACATCCCACATGCCGACATTTCTTGTGTAAATACCATGTAAATTATAACTATAGCCTTATCCCCCTTGTTTTATAACCTTATCTTCTCTGTTCCTTTATCTTCTTGGCTCATACCTGACTGTGAATGTGTAAAACTGGAGTGTCATGCCCAATTTCGTTGTCACAATATGTTAACCCATTTTGTAACAATGACAACAAAGGTATATCCTATTCTATTCTATTCTATTTTTTTTAAGTCTGCAGCATTTGCTCACTTTGAAAGGCAGATTAGACCAGAAAACTGCAGATGAGAAAAAAGCTTCTTAACTCTGTTTTAATGGATCACTTGGAAATGCTGAAGACTGCACCGGGAAAAAGATGCGTCTTAACTCCATCTTAATCAATTAGGAGCAGCCTGATAAATTTCACCTAATCAATTGACACGTGGCCAAGAGGAGATATGGCTGTAATCTCTCGTAATGAAGTGGGATTATCACGTCATTGACTGGTGCCGTTGTATCGAGCGATGTGACACTTTCTGGCCTTTACTGTCTCTCCTGTGGGAATACATCCTTAGACTGAATGTAAATTTACGGAGGGAAATGTGCCTTGATGAGATAATTCCAAACTGAAACAGGAACCTTTTAGTGTTGTCGTTTACCCTGTTTTGAGCATAAAAAATAAAAATCTGGCATTAAAAAAATTAAAGTAGGAGCTGCAAATTAGGAAAACAACCTACATCAGATAGAGCGTTAATGCAACCAATGGCCATCAGATTAAATAGTGATTTGATTGTCCTTAGTAAAGGCCTTTAAAACTGATCATTTTTTATTTTCCCCTGTTTTACTGTTATTTCTGAATATATTTTTTTTACCTAAGATGCCTGTGATCGACTGATAACTAGCCCCCCCAAAAATTGTTTCACCGGCAGATCAATATTTAAAATTTGAAACATACATAGTTTATCATTTCAATAGTTTAAAACTAGATTCTCTAGCAAAATAAGATAATGTTAATATTTTAATATAAAAAAGCATAATGGCTTTGCCGGCTTGGCGTTGCTTGGCATTGCTGGGCATTCTATTTGTGTGAGATTGTTGGGGCCTTGGTTTTTTAAAAAAGTGCCATTGAGCCACTATTGCGTGCCAAAGAGCCACATGGCTGCATTCAGATCCAGAGGCGCTTGTGCACAAAAGGAGAAGTTTATGGATTTTGTTGGTATTTATTTGGGTACCCTTGAGACAAAACACTCATAGAGGCCTAAAGTACAACTGTGTAAATTTATACAAAAATCAGTTCAGCTTTTTCATAGCCTATAAGTCACATACGAATACACGTAATAAGTTCAGCTGTTTCGTAGACTAAAAGACACACACACACACACACACACACACACACACACACACACACACACACACACACACACACACACACACACACACACACACACACACACACACACATACACATGCAAACACAAATCGGAATTCATAAATATATTTAGATTAGATTAGATGGATACATTCAATCATTTTAGATATTTTTCCCTATTTACTACATTTTTAATACGTTTTTCTAGTGGAATCAGATCCCTTTCCTTATTTCTTAGTGAGTTTTCAATTTTGATATATAAACAAATTATAAAAGTAGTAAAATATTGCTCATGTCTTGTATTCTTTTTTTATTTTACTATCATTTTAATGTTTTTCTCTATTATAAGTATTATTTAGTTATTTTATTACATTTTTCAGATATAAAGAATTTAGTCACAAGAAAATAATACTTAAAATGAGTAATAACTCTACTTTTTATTTATTTGTTTATCTCTTAAAATTTAAATTAAATAAATGAAAAATAACTACATTTTTTCCCATTTTAAGTATTTTATTATTTTACAACATTTTATATTTACTTTTCGAGTAGAAAATAATACTTTAAATGAGCACTCTTTCTTTACTATCTCTCATCTCATCTCATCTCATTAGCCGTACCGCTTATCCTCATTAGGGTCGCGGGGGGCTGGAGCCCATCCCAGCCATCTCCAGGCAGCGGGCAGGGGACACCCTGAACTGGTTGTCAGCCAATCGCAGGGCACACGGGGACAGACAACTCACTCGCTCGCTCATTCACACCTAGGGACAATTGAGACTGGCCAATTCACCTGAAATGCATGTTTTTTGGAATGTGGGAGGAAACCGGAGTGCCCGGAGGAAACCCACGCAAGCACGGGGAGAACATACAAACTCCGCACAGGAAGTCTGGAGCTGGATTTGAACCCACGACAGGTTCCCATGACATGAACTGTGCCGCACAAGCGCTAACCACTGCGCTGCCGTGCTGCTCTTTACTATCTATTAAAATAAAATAAAACGATACAAAAACACCAATGTTTTTTCCTATGTTAAGTGTTTTATTACTTTACCAAATTTCAAATATATTTTTCTAGTAAAATAAGAAAATACATAAACTCAGCAACATTTATTTTTTGACTATTTTTTAAACTTAAAGATAACTAGCAAAAGTATCTGATACATATCTGCTTATCCATCCATCATTTATCTGCTCCGCTTATATCCTCATTAGGGACGCGGGGATGCTGGAGCCCATCCCAGCTGTCTTCGGGCAGTAGGCATGGGACACCCTGAATTGGTTGCCAGCCAGTCTCAGGGCACACAGGGACAGACAATTCGCTTGCTCATTCACCCCTAGGGACAATTTGGACCGGCCAATTTAGTTTGGTTGCCAACCAATAGCAGGCATATTTGCTTATTTTAAGGAAATTTGTACTAATTAATCAAAAACAATTAAAATAATTTTAAAAATACTTTTCCTAAATTTTCCAAGTGAATTTTTTTTCACATAGTTGAATAACCACTGTTGAACATGTGGTTCTTCTCTACAGAGTGTTAAATTAACACTGGTTATTACACTGTGCAGTGTTCCACACCGACAGTAAAGACCCTGTGCGTTTAACCAGCCTATTATGGTAAGTGGACCAAAAATCAAAACACTGCTCGTCAACTAATGTAAGAAAAATGAAACCTTATATTCATGTAGCGTAAAAGTCTGTGGACTCAATAATAGAGGCATGATCAGGGTACAACAGTTCCCGTATTGGTGAGAAAAAGTAGTTTTGTTTTTGTCTAATACAACATATCAGCAACACCTGTCTGCTTCTTACCTAATAACCATGGAGCGTAAGACTCGGTGACGCCCTCCTTGGCCGATTTAAGAATAGACTCTGGTAGCGGGATGGAGTGGCGCACCATGGCCCCGTACAGGCCATACTCTGCCATCACGCTGCTTCGGCCCCAGCATTTCTCACGCTTCCGCCACTTGGCTCGGCGGTTCTGGAACCACACCTGGTGAAAGATGGGGTGCACGAGACATGACGGGTAAAAAACAAGCACTAAAGTGAGCAGTTTGAGGTTGTAATTACAATTTAGAAAAAAACAAACACAAAAAAAACAAAAACAAAAATGTGTTCTTGTAAATACAGCACAGCTGTGTGTCTTCAACAAAAAACATCAACCAAATGGCTGACTGGAGGGTTGTTTTTTGTTTTTAGGAAATGATACGAAAAGTACAATGCATTGGTAATTCAGTGGAAAATTCCCAAAACTCCGGTTGAAATGGATCTTGATGGATTTTTCAGATGATTTGACTCGAGTTCTTCACTAAGCAGAACAGATATCAATTGGAAAAATGTAGAACCTGTATAATGACTGGATCCATTAAGAGATCAAGTGAAGACATTAATAACTATAAGTAGGTAAGTAGTTATTTAAAAAATGATGTGATGATTAAAATACATATAAAGGTTGTAAGAGAGCGAAAATACTTGACTACAATGGAGTGACATATTTCAATATTCTAACAGTATTTATAGTATATGCCAACAGGGTAATACAGTAATTGTATAGTTGCACAGTACTAAAGTAATAGCTATGCCAATTTCAAGTAGCTTCCCTCCAGCCTTTTATTATAAAAGTTAACAATAAGCTAGCATCCCTTTTTCCTGTCTGAACATTTTAGTGCTTAAATATCACTTTTTAGGTATATAACTAAAAGGAAGGTATACAAATGTGTAAGTTCAACTTCCGTCTACCATAGCTGCTTCTTGCTAAACATTGGGCTTTGAAGAAAAAAAATTGGACCACAATGGAGGCTTCCACTTTTTATTACTTGTACTGTAAGTGTTAAGAACCGGAACAGGAGGAGGACCCAGATGCGTGACGTTTCTCACATAAGCTTTATTTTACGGCAAATGGGGCAGTCATGCACGTAAACCTAAAACGCCAGTGATCGTTGGGGGGGAGACGTAAGGCAGCAGTCTGGCGTGGAACGACAGGAAGCCAGAGTCCGACGAGATCGATACCAATTGCCCGAGCAGATGGGGTCGATACCGGACAGGACAGGACAGACAGGATTGATATCAGGCACTGGAGATTGAAATTAAACAGGACAAACTAGACGGGCACGCTACCAGACACTCGAGACCCATATCAAACAGAACAAAACAGCTGGGAACGATACTGTAGATCAATATTAAACGAGACAAAATAGACGGGAACGATACCGGACAGGAAACACAAGCAGGAAACCGGACAGAGTCAAAACACACATCTTGCGGGTGCAGAGGTTCGTTGACGGACTGACGAAGAGTAAGTGAGAGCACTGAGCTTAAATAGGAGGGAAGCCAATCAGTCAAAAAGCCGCAGCTGGCACCAAATGGGCGGGGCCAATTGGGGGCAATGGGCAACCGTGACAGTAAGCAAATTATACAAATATTTTACTTATACAAAAAAAAAAGAAAACTAAAAAAGGGAAAAAGTAGCAAAAAAACACACGCAATTTTTTTGGGACCATGGCCAACCCAAATGCCCAAACACCCAAACAAGTTAGGCACCTCGGCACCTAAGTTAGTCATGCTTTCGTCCCTCCAGATGAAACGGGACGCAAGAAAGCGGCTGTGTCACTCGGGTCAGGGTGACAACACACTCTTCTGTTCAACAGCAGGGCCCGACAGCTTTCACTGGTTTACCCCTGCCGCATCATAAGGGTGCCCAGCCCATCCTTTAGAACGAGTCCACCATCCCACTATCCTTTCCTCTAGCTTCAATTATATTTAGACCTCTTTACTGCAGTGCACTCATCACACTATTCATCCACGTCAATTGCGGCCTTCCTCTCGGTCTCCTTCCATTTACTTCAGCTCTGTAGATCCTCTTCAACATTCACTCCCCATCCATCCTCTCCATGTGTCCAAACCAACCGAGTACTCTCTTATCCACGCGCTTGCTCAGTTCCACTACTACTCCAGTTCTGTCTCTCACAATTTAAATTCTCAATCCATCCAATCTTGTCACCCCTAACATTAAAATTCTACAATAGATTTAATTGACTAAGATTTTAAAATAAACACTGTATTATTATTATTTTTTCCATTGGTGACTGAAAAATTGGTCCTAGTTGTGCATGAGCGTGTGAATGGCTGTATGTCTTCATGTGCCGTGCGACCAGCCGGGAACCATTTCAGGGTGTCTTCTGCCCACTGGCCAAAGATGCCTGGGAACGGCTCAAGAACACCCTGGATGGATGGTTGTCGCAAATTAGCAACTCTAGCTAAAATGCGGCTCGTAAATTCAATCTCGATATTTGTTTTTCTTGCCCAGCAACACACACCTCAGAACGTCACTTGTTTCGTACCGGACTCCGTGATGGACCTCAGAGGTCCGTCCGCATCCCTGTTTTGCATCTTTGCGACACACGAGCACAAGCTATCCATGTGCGTACTTCTCCTTCGTGAGCACAGATTGATTTTTCACCTAGCCGTGCCTCGTAATAGCCCCGGCAAGCTCGTGAATATGGATGAGCTTCAACCTGCGTCGTAAAATGACCCGGCGGGTGGAATGAGGTTGTCGGTATGGAACGTGTGATGGTGCGATTGTGTGTGTGACTGTGAGTGTGTGCAGAGACAGGATTAAAAACGATCAAAGCGGAGAAGCGTCTGAGCTATTCAGGTAGATCTGATGATAACCTCTATCTCATAAAAAGATGGGCCTCAGATGAGCAATCATGGTTTTGGCAGCACTGGATGTGTGTGAGAGATTTTGTGTGAGAGTGTGTGTGTATGAGAGAGGTGACCTCAAGGGCACAGAGCGCTGATTGAAAAATAAGTTAATTTTCAGGCCCGACGGTTGAGAGGCAGGCGCCGAAATATCCCGGGAAATTAAAAAAGAAAAAAATCGAAAGTGTCAGCCGGGAAGGAGACGACGATCAGCTGCTAATTAATTTCTTTGTGGTTATATTTACATAAGGAATTGAGAGGTTACCACATTTCTACCCAATTAACTAATTCAGCTCGATGAGGCTCCGTTTTGTATCAACTTTATACAGCTGTGCCTTGAGATTACCCCCAAAATAGTCCATAATAAAAATATTTAATGTAGTTATTTAGTTTTTGGATGAAAATTCCAGTGTGAGTTATTCAGCCACTGGGGGCAGTAGAACAGTCTTGCAGACACAAAGAGGAATAATCTTTTTCAGCTAATGAGGCTCCATTTTGTACAACCTTATACCATTGTGCCTCAATATCACCCCCAAAATATCCTATACTAAAAATGTATGTTATTATTTAGTTTCAGTGTGGGGCCAGTAGAAAAAAGTCTTGCAGATATGGTGAAATTACATCTGAGCCCTTTAGTGTTACCTGTTGTGTTCCGCAGGGTTCAGTACTTGGCCCCTATCTTTTCAGCATTTACAGGCTTCCATTAGGTGATATTATTCGCAGGTAAAATATCAGTTTCCAGTGCTACGCAGATGACACTTAACTAAATCTTCTGATGGAGGAATCTGCCACACTAAAAGAACTGCTTTTTTCCATCTTCGCAACATTGCTGAAATTCGCCCTATGCTGTCTTAGTCCGATGCGGAGATTATAATTCATGCGTTTGTTACCGCCCGACTCGATTACCGTAATGCACTACTCTCCGGTCTCCCAAAGTCATAATTCAAGAGCCTGCAGCTGGTACAAAATGCTGCAGCTGGGCTTTTAAATAAGACATTAAAGTTTGATCACATTACCCAGATTTTAGCCAACCAGCATTGGTTCCCTGTTAGCTTAAAATGTGACAAGTTCTCTTGCATTGACTTGCTTCCTCATATCTTTCAGGTTTAATTTCCCCCTATGTTCCAGTCCGGGGCCTTCGCTCTGAAAATGCTGGTCTACTAGTTATCCAAAGAGCCAAGAAGAGAACCGCAGATTTGAGAGGTCCATTTGGGCCCCGGTGTTGTGGAATGCTCTTCCCACTGAGATTCGATCTGCACCCTAAGTGGAACTGTTTAAATCTAGGCTTAAAACACACTTCTGTACTATAGTTTATGAATGACCTCTTTCCTGTTGATGATATCTGTGTATTATTTGTTATTGCAACATCCATTGCAGCCTGGTCATCCTGGAGGGGGGATGACCTCATGAGCAGTCCTTTCTCAAGGTTTCTTCATTTTCCTCATGTTGAGGTTTTTGGGTTTTTCCTTGCCCTCGTGTATATTTTAGATCAGGGGACGGTGTAATACTAGTTTGTGGTTTGGTTTGCAATAATCTGTGGTCTTTGCAGCCCTTTGAGACTCATTGAAATTAAGGGCTATACAAATAAACATGACTTGACTATAATGTTATTATTTAGTTTCAGTGTGAGTTATTCGGCCACTGGGGGCAGTAAAACAAAGTCTTGCAGGTACAAAGTGTATATTCACAAAGACTACAACAAACCTTTCTACCCAATTAACTGTTTTAGCTCAATGAGGCTCCATTATGTATCAAGTTTATACAACTGCCTCGAGATCATCCCCAAAATATTCTATAATAAATATGACAACCAACATTTTTAGAATGTGTCTTTGAAGGCAAATAAATTGTCTGTCCCCATCAGGGGGTCATCAAAAAGTAGTGCCCTACGAACATTTGTGTAGCCTGAAGACTGGTTCTGAAAATAGCCCACTAGTGTTTCATTGTGATTTTCTCAGAAATGTGATTTCTAACCGGTTTACAGCCATATCAACCTGACAACGTCCAGTCTTGGGAAGCTGGGTCAGGCCTGATTAGTACTTTGATGGGAGACAACTTGGGAATACCAGGTGCTGTACATCAGTCATTTGGCGCACACTATGTTGTGACAGCACTGAACGGTGCCCCCACTATTTATTTAACTTCTTGATTTATTCAATTGTCCGGTTGTTACTACTCAGCTTCCCCATTATTTCAGCTGTTTATTTTGTAGCCAGAAAGCGGCTTTGAACAATATAAGTATTTGTTCAAAACCTGTATAGATAAAGACGATCATTTGGGGATTTTCCACTCCAGCTATATGAGTATTGTTTTTATTCATGCTTCCAGGGTAAAAGTGATTGTCTGCCAGTTTAACATTGCACTCGTAAATTCCTGCAGTCAATGTTCTGTAGCTCACGTGTCCCCGGAATATTCTGTAATTAAAAACTTCAAAAAAACTATTCCTTGTCCAGCTTTTATTTTGGCTGGCCAAACGAGTTACAAGCTGGATGTAAAAAAACATGCAAAGGAAGAAAAGGACTTCCTCTTTAACAGTTAACTTCAACGGATTTCAAAAAATATATTTTTAACAGTTTAAGTACTTTCTCATGTGATCTCGACCAGCAAACAACAAGTGAATATTTTCATTGTTTTTTTAACTTAGACGCCTGCAAAGGAGATTGTATAGGATGTCGGTTCGTTATTTTACTATTATAATTATACCTCATTTTTCTTTATTTTGACTGGTATGCACTGTTCACATCATTGTCACTATCGGCCAATTATGTTGCTGTTTTTTGATTGCCACACCTGTCAGTGCGGATCTGGTTTATTACACCTAGGATATTTAATGAAAATGAAGGCTTGCTTTTACATCATCTCCTGTTCTTGCAAGTTCAAAAAATAATTAATGTCTCCTTGTCACGGTTGCCATGGCGCCCAATTGGCCCCGCCCATGGACACCAGCTGAAACGTGTTGACGGATTGCTCCCTGACTACTTAAACGCTGTCTGTGAGTCGCCTGGTGTTGGCGCGTCTGCGAAACTCCTGCTAGACTCTGTTGTGATACGTTAAGCCCTGTGAATCCCTGTTTTTGCCTGTGTTTTTGCTCTTGTTTTGCCAAGCCCTGTGAATCCCCGTTTTTGCCTGTGTTTTTGCTCCTGTTTTGCCAAGCCCTGTGAATCTCCGTTTTTGCCCGTGTTTTGCTCCTGTCTTGTTCTCGCCCGATCTGTTTGATTTTTACCACTTCCTCGTTCCAATCAATCTACTTCTGCGACCAACGATCCCTGGATCGAGTGTGCGCTCATTCCTCTTCCCCCCAATAAACTGTGAGTAACGTTAGGTGAGTGGGTTCTGCCTCCTGTTTCCTGTCCTGGTCCCTGACACTTCTCTCCTTATTCTGAGTGTCTACTTAACTATAAACGTTTCTCAAGTATATTATTATAATTTTGATCTTTCTTTTGATTTTGTCAATTTTTCGGATTAACTAGAATGCTATTTTAAGGTTACGTTAAATATTCATAGGTATCATTATTTTTCAAGCTCAAAAGCAAATTTCTGATCTGAGGCAAAAACTGAGGCCCAATTTCTAATTGCAATCATTTGTAATATCTATTTAAAGATATTGTAGTTATGTTATGAAAATCAACACAAAGATATATGCTATAATGGATGAAAATGGGCGAATACTTAATTTTGAGTAGCTAAAATTGTAAGGATAACAGTAGATAAAACCCTACCACCCTGTCCTAAACAGATCCAGGATTTGCCCCAGTCCAAATCCCGAATGAGGACAAGCAGGACTAAAAATGGGCCTCACCACCGAGCCATCTTCCCCCACCCACCTGTATTCTGTCCTCTGGTAGCTCAGTCTTCATGGACAGCATCTCTCTGGCGTACACGTCGGGGTAATGTGCCTCATTGAAGGCTTTTTCAAGCTCCTCCAGCTGATATGAAGTGAAAATTGTTCTGTGTGAAAAATTGTATAGAATAATTATCAGGTAAATATTGTAGACATTTTTATACAGTCATATTGTCTATTGTTTATCGACACAATGCAAAAACCAGTGTTAATGTACCACTCCAAAGATAATGATATCAACCATATAAATAACTAAGGAAGTGTTAAAAATTTAAATTAACACTGTTAATGGGTTTCCTAAAACAGTGTTCGATTAACACTTAAAGAGTGAACTTTTAACACAACCTCGGTGAACATATACTGCATATATTGGGTGTTAAATTAACACGGATTATTTTACTGTGTGTGGGCAGCACGGCGGCGCAGTGGTTAGCGCTTGTGCGGCACAGTTCATGTCATGGGAACCTGTCGTGGGTTCAAATCCAGCTCCAGACTTTCTGTGCGGAGTTTGTATGTTCTCCCCGTGCTTGCGTGGGTTTTCTCCGGGCACTCCGGTTTCCTCCCACATTCCAAAAACATGCATTTCAGGTGAATTGGCCGGTCCAAATTGTCCCTAGGTGTGAATGGGCGAATGAGTTGTCTGTCCCCGTGTGCCCTGCGATTGGCTGGCAACCAGTTCAGGGTGTCCCCTGCCCACTGCCCGAAGATGGCTGGGATGGGCTCCAGCCTCCCCGCGACCCTAATGAGGATAAGCGGTACGGCTAATGAGATGAGATGAGATGAGATTTTACTGTGTACTGGATGTACATTGTCTTTACAATTTAGGCTAAATTTGTAGTACTTCAGGTAATTTTAATAAATTCGGAAATACATAAATAAAGACGACATTTATCATTAGCGCCACAGAACAAAAGTATGAATTGGCTTCATGGTAATTTCCTCAAATACAAATTAATTACGTAAGTTGATTTTTGTTTGTTTGTTTGTGTACTGTTTTACCTGTGTCGTCTCTTCTTTCTTTTCTTGCTTTGGCTCAAGGAAGATTTTGAAAATTTGTTGTCACTTGATGGTAGACTCATATCATCAGAATCTGTGAGTGATAACAAGTAATATTATATTTTGCTTTGATGGGTTACAAACATGTAGATTGTACTAAAGAAAGATGAGAGGAAAATAGTTCCTGAGAAAAAAATATTAAGGTTTGTATTTAACGAACTAATAACAGTATGCAGAATATTTATGTGAAAAAAAATATTTAAAAACGGATAAAACTGAGCATGAATATATTTTCAAGAAAAACGCATGCAACCGTTTCAACATTCCTCTTGTCCTCATTTTAAAGGATATATTTCAATTTTTTTTTTTTACACAGCTTACGTGGAAATGTGGATAAAACAAGATTTCAGTTTTTCTAGGATGCCCAATAATTAAACTGATGTCATCCAGGGGATTTTTAGAATAGAATAGAATAGAATGGAACAGCATAGAATAGAATAGAATGAACGAAATTGGAGGGTTCTCTCAGCGAAAAATTAAAATAAATTAATTATTCTAACCCTCCTCTTGTCCTCATTTTAAAGGATATCTCTGTATTTTTTACACAGCTTACATAGATATGTGTATTAAAGAACATTTCATTTTTTCTAGGAAAAGTTATAAGCTTTAAAGTTATAAATATATCATATGGGTAATTTTTGTAATAGAATAGAATAGAATAGAATAAACCAAATTGGACGGCTTTTCTCTGTGCAAAGTAAGATGAATTAAAAAGATAAGATACGAATGTAAACATGTAGAACACAATATATAAATGAAATAGAAATAAATTTATTTAAATTCAGAGTGGCGGTTGTACAGTACTCTACATTGTGGTCAAGAACGCTGTAGATGGGAGTTCAGAGGAAGAAGGACAAGAGTGGGTCTAAATTCTATGAATTCCAACAGTCAAAAAAAAAACCCGAAACATTTTATTTTGCAATTTACCCGAGCTAGTAGAATGACGCAAATCGTGCGCGTGTGTACTGGCCCTGTGCAGCGGCTGCAGGTGCACGCCGTGCGCTTCGTTGAGCGCCTCCAAAAAAGCGGGCTGGCTGTAAAACGAATGGATCCCGTCCGGGCCCAGCAGGCCGACGCCCAAGCCGCCGTGTCCAAGAGCCGAGCGTGGGGAGAGGACGTGTCCCCGGTGGGGTAAGGCCTCCAGGGGCCGCCTCAACACAACTCCAGCAGGGGCTGCGGACGGGGACACCAGCGGAGGCGGTGGTACAGGCTCTTTATTTAGGCCGAGGAGCTCCTGGATGCCGAAACCGGTGCGTCGGTGCACCGTGGGGGGCATCTTGCAGGCGGGTTGCAAAGGGTGCGCACCGCCGTTACTGGCAGATGTTTGCTTATTTTCTGCATCTGAAAGCACGGTGCTGTCTTTACCCGTCATAATGCCGCGGAGATTTCACTTTTAGTCGGGTGGGATGCTCGCTTTATCCGAACACACACACCCACCCTCCTCTCTACAAAAGGCAACAGGCGTCAGCCAATCACGAGAGATTCCACATTGAACTTTCCATCATTATAAGCATCTCTTTAGGTTTTATGATCGCATCTTAGCACGACAAACCAGGACGGGAGATTGAAAATTTGTTTTTCTACATTGGAGATTATTTTTGGGATCTAATTAGGCAAAGAGGAGATTATACTTTCCCCTTTTCGTGCTCGTGTCAGGCCCCATCATCATTGAGCTCATCTGATGGAGCCAATCAAGCGGAACGAGCTCTTAAGTTCATTGCAAAAATCAGACATGAGGCTAACATTTGGTGTTTAGCTGCAAAAAAAGAATATTCTTTTCCCCTGGAAAAATGTCGGAATATAATTGCATTATGTTAGTTCTACGCAGATGTTGATTTTTTTGATTTGCAACAATATAGAATGATATAAAAAAAAACATTTGGTTAACAGTTTAATCCTTGACATTTCTATATATATATATAAACGTGTTTTATTGTTCAGTTAAAACCATATAAGAATCCATTTATGAGTACATTTTTCTGGATATAGAGAAGATATTAATAAACTAATAGGCCCTAAAACAATTCTTTATGAATCATAATGAGTCTGAAACAGTCCAACAGTTTTAATCAAGTTTCTTTTTAATATTAAAACGTTTATTATTGTGAAAAAAAGTTGAATAGTTTAATTTTGTGTTATTTAAACTTTTGTTATTGTGAAGTTAAAACCATAAGGATGTATGTACGAGCAGATCTGTCTGCAATTTATCTTTTTATTTTGTATCCAAAACAACAGAATAGTCCTACGCAGTTCTGAATTAATAATAAAACACAAGAGCCCTAAAACAGTTCTATATCATTTTAAAACATCAGGATAGGATTACACAGTTACACGGTCAAGTCAAGTCATGTGTATTTGTATAGCCCTTAATCACAGAGTCTCAAAGGGCTGCACAGATCAAAGACTATTGCGAACTATTATTACTAGACACACCATTAAAATTATAGTACAGATTTTTTATAGACAGAAGTACAATTAGTAAAATCTTTAAGATAAAACGTCCCAAAAATTGTTTTATTATATTATTTATTATTTATTTATTTATTTCTTAATTTAAATTTAAAAAATCCTTTTATTTTCATATCAAAACTTTTATTATTGTGCACTGAAATCCATAACATCTGAGATTTTTTTTTTTAGCATAGAGTACATACTGGTAAACAAATGGGCCCTAAACCCGTTCTGTATTCATAATAAAACCCATTGAGCCTAAAACAATCCGTATACATATTTAAAAAAAACACACACAATGGTACAGCACAGATAATTTGATATTGCAGAAGTATTTTTAGTGATATCTTAAAGAGGTAATATTCAGAAACATACAATTTCCATTCTGCCCATGAGTTTGAGTTTGAACAATTTTTATTGACACTTTTAACAGCAAATAAACAATGTAAGGTTTGGAAAAATTTTATCAAACCTTTTAACAGCAATTAAACATATTCACAATTTCATTGTATCATTTCTAACAATATGAGGTTTGAACAATTTATACAGTACATATAACTTGTCAAAATATCCTCTTCCAACTGTAAATTTACAACTACATATGAAAACCCCCCAGACCGTTTTAAAAATAATAATAACAATCGTAACTTAAAAAACGTCATGCATTAATACACGTTGAGGTAATAAGGGGGGGGGGGGGGGATTTTTAAGGGTTATTGTTCTATCTTCTTTATTCATTATCCATGATCTGTTATCGGTCAGTGAGGTAATAAGGCAACGAGGTCACAAAACCATCACGTCTAACTTGCTCAGTCATTGATACGTTAGACTTGCAATGTCCCACCATGCGTGCTCATTTGCATATTCCAATTAGGTTTGCACTCCATAAAAAAACGTTTTTTTCTTATAGTGCTTGCATCTGTTGATCTGTTACTAAGCTGCTTTTCGCCCCCTTTTACCCGTCATCCACCAACAACTCTCTTTATAATCGGCCACGTGATCAAACGTGCACGTCCCACTTTAGAGTATTGAGGACACACAACATTCTATTTAACATTCACTGCAGTATACATTTCATAAGATGAGAAGAGATAATTGCACGAAGTCAATCGTTTTTTCCCTTCTAATCGGCTATTTATTCAATTAGAGTCTGATGATTTGTGGCCCACGCGTGGGCAAGCCACACGCACATGATGAATAACACAAGCATCAATCGCAAATCCTGAGGGGACTGTCTGGGCGTTTAAGAGATGCTTGCAGATAAGAGACACGCGCGCAGATGACGCCGCGTGGGCCATCTGTAGGCCTGCAAAATCTTTTGGTGCAACCTTTATTGCTGTTGCACGAATTCCACGTGCCCAAAACACAAAAACCTATGAGCATCTGTAACAGGACCGAATCGGAACTCATCCTCCAGGGTGGGCACCGGGGACAATTTTAGGTTCAGAGCTGTCGGTGATCAGGGGTGGGCAAACTATGACCCGCCCAAAAATGGGTATATATATATATATATATATATATATATATATATATATATATATATATATATATATATATATATATATATATATATACACAGTATGTATATATAGTATATATACTGGACTGTCTCAGAAAATTAGAATATTGTGATAAAGTTCTTTATTTTCTGTAATGCAATTAGAAAAACAAAAATGTCATACATTCTGGATTCATTACACATCAACTGAACTATTTCAAGCCTTTTATTATTTTAATATTGCTGAATTTGGCTTACAGCTTAAGAAAACTCAAAAATCCTATCTCGAAATATTAGAATATCATGAAAAAGTATACAAGTAGGCTATTTAACTAATCACCTGAATCATCTGATTAACTCGAAACACCTTGCGAGGGTTTCCTGAGCCTTAAAAACACTCAGCTTGGTTCAGTAAACTAAATCACTGCTGATCTGACTGCTGTCCAGAGGACCATCATTGATACCCTCCATCAGGAGGGTAAGACACAAAAAGAAATTTCTCAAAGAGCAGGCTGTTCACAGAGTGCAGTTTCAAAGCATATCCACAAAAAGTCTGTTGGAAGGGAAAAATGTGGCCGGAAACGCTGCACAACCAAGAGAGATGACCGCAGCCTTAACAAAATTGTGAAGAAGAGCCGCTTCCAGAATTTGAGGGAGCTTCAAAGACAGTGGGCTGAAGCTGGAGTCCAGGTATCAAAAGCCACAGTTCAGACGTGTCCGGGAAATGGGCTACAATAGCTGTATTCCCATGGTCAAGCCACTTCTGAACTCAAGACAACGGAAGAAGCGTCTGACTTGGGCTATGGAGAAGAAGCACTGGACAGTTGCAGAGTGGTCCAAAGTCCTCTTTTCAGACGAAAGCAAGTTTTGCATTTCATTTGGAAGTCAAGGCGCCAGAGTCTGGAGAAAGGCTGGAGAAGAGCAAAATCCAAGTTGCTTGAAATCCAGTGTGAAGTTCCCACAGTCAGCAATGGTTTGGGGAGCCATGTCAGCTGCTGGTGTTGGTCCACTGTGTTTCATCAAGTCCAGAGTAAATGCAACTGTGTACCAAGAGATTTTAGAGCACTACATGCTTCCATCTGCTGAAAAGCTCTATGGAGATGAGTATTTCATTTTCCAGCATGATCTGGCACCTGCCCACAGTGCCAAAACCACCAGTAACTGGTGCACTGACCATGGCATCACTGTCCTTGATTGGCCTGCTAATTCCCCTGACCTGAACCCCATCGAGAATTTGTGGGGTATAGTTAAGAAGAAGATGAAAGACACCAGACCTACAAATGCAAATGAGCTGAAGGCCGCTATCGAAGCATTCTGGGCATCAATAACACCTCAGCAATGCCACAGGCTGATTGCCTCCATGCCACGCCGGATTGATGCAGTAATCCGTGCAAAAGGATTCCCAACCAAGTACTGAGTGCATCAATGGACATTTTCAAATGTTTGATTTAGTTTTGCTGTTATAAAATTATTTATTTTACTTGGTCTGAGGAAGTATTCTAATATTTTGAGATAGGATTTTTGAGTTTTTTTCAGTTGTAAGCCAAAATCAGCAATATTCAAATAATAAAAGGCTTGAAATAGTTCAGTTGATGTGTAATGAATCCAGAATGTATGACATTTTTGTTTTTTTAATTGCATTACAGAAAATAAAGAACTTTATCACAATATTCTAATTTTCTGAGACAGTCCAGTATATATATATATTTATATATATATATATATATATATATATATATATGTATATACTGTATGTATATACTGTATGTATATATATATATATATATATATATATATATATATATATATATATATGTATATGTATATGTATATGTATATGTATATGTATATATATATATATATGGTTCTCGACCAAAATCCGTTCCAGAATCCTGTTCGAAAAGCGATTTGTTCGAACACCAAAATCATTTTTCCCATTACAAATAATGTAAATCGTTTTAATCCAACACCCTGAATGTTTACCTTTGTTTACCTTTAAGTCACAAATAACATAAACATAAATGTAACCCAGGCTAATTTCATACGAAAGATTACGCTAACATGAACGTGTAAAAATTAAAAAAAAGGATAAAGAAAAGAATTATGAATAAGATTTTTTACCTTTGTGGTGGTCAGCAGAAGGCACAGGTGGACGGTGGAGAGGGATGGAGGAGGAAGGAAAATGATTGTTTGGAAGGAGAGTCCCCTTCCATAAAAACTTCGGGGAGCTCTTCTGTCTGACGGGTGCTCACACGTTCAAATCTCTTTGCTACGGATGACTCGGCTACAGGATGTTCTTTTCTCTTAAAATATCTATCCAATGACACTTGCTTCTGCCTTCTTTTTAGCACTTTTCGAAAGTGGTTCATGACAGCTTCGTTAAAGTCATTGATGACTCTGGTGGCTGCAGCTTCATCGGGGTGGTGGAGTTCGACGAAATTCTGTAACTCGGCCCATTTGCTACACATTTGTTTAATCTCAGACATCCCCTAGTGTAGTGGAGGTGCAATTGCACCTGAGAAATTTAAAAGGAGTAAAAAAAAATGTGATGTGAAACATCCACCCCTAGACGGTACCACTGCACTACAGTTAGCCATAGCTGTATCGCGGAATACTTAACGTGGTTTTGCGAATTCACGTATTTTCATCACCCGTACGCCGCTCAGCATCCCACCCTCGCATACGCACTCACACGTCGTACCGGCGTTCGAACTCCGATTTTTGTTCGAACTATGAAGCAAGAATTTCTCGAATTTTTTTGTTCGGACTCCGATTTGTTCAAACTGTGAGTTGTTCGAAAACCGAGGTTCCACTATATATATATATATATATACAGTATATATATATATATATATATATATATATATATATATATATATATATATATATATATATATATATATATATATTATACAAAAAGTAATAATGTAGTAATGAAATACTACAAAGACATTAGAAAAATAAAACTACAGAACTACTACCGCAACACTACAAAATTATGACTAAAGAAATACTACAAAAAATACACCTGCAGTGATACGACAGATATTTTACAAAAATTCCACTATAGAAATACTACAAAAATACTACTGCAGAAATACATTGAGTTGTTGCTAGGAATCAAATAGACTTAAGGCAGTGGATTTATCTAAAGTTTTTCATCATTTTTAAGCATATCCTGTCCGTAATTAGGGAAAAGAGAGTTTTAAAAATACTATCATTTTGGGGGGTGCCTGGGTTGAATGGGGGTCATTTAACTTACTTTAACAAATAGCAACAAGTTATTTTTGTTCTTTTTTGTCCTTTTTTCCAAACCATACAAAAATTGTCAGGAACCAGAACTGACTCTCAGATCCAATAGCGTTTGTTTCAAAGGAGTTTTTATTGGAAAGAGTTGTTGGAGCTGGCTTGTGACGCCGGCGCTTGTCGGTCATCAACCTCTTTGGCCGGAATGGCAGCTCCGTGACGGGTAAATGGAAGGTACAGCATAGCGGGTAAGTCGATGGCCAGGGCGGGAGAGCAGGTCGAAAAACGTGGGACGGAAACAGGACAAAAACGGAAGGCAGGCATGAATTAGGCAAGAGGAGTCGTAGGTACTTTGTAGTCTGGAGAAACACACAGGGATACAAAAAGTACAATCCGACATTCATCTCTGGACGCAGACCGCTTAAGAGGAGAACGTCAGCCAATCAGGAAGTGCGCTCCAGCGCGCCAAACAATTGCCCCAGGTGACTTCACTTAGGCAATCACGACAAAAATATATTGGTTTAAAAATAAAGTTCAAAGAATGGACAATAAAAAATGTCCAGAGATAATTATTTTTCATTTATTACTTCTTTATTTATTCAGTCATAATAATGTAACTTTCCTTATATAATCAGAAATGGTAAATGTTAGGTGTGTCGTCTTCATTTCTTGGGTAGAATAGACAATGAGTGACAGGAAACATCAATTTCAGCTCAAGAGGAGATTGGATAAGATCAAGAATGCCCGGAACATCACATTATGTTAAGTTCGGGTTTCATCCCAGTTCACAAAATACAATTAATATCCTCAGTCAAATGTTGAGCGGTTTGAGCTGGATCTCCTCTAGGATAGTAAGGCTATCATCAGTCGATTAGTGCTTTTTTTCAACTGTGACACCACTTTAATGTTTAATATGTCACTTTGTGATACATTTACAACTTGTTGATGTACTGCCATTTTGTGAAGTCCTACAGCCATTGCCTGTAGCTCATTTATGTGTTAAGTTTTGAGGGTGATGGACCATGTGGGAGAGGCAGGATTATTGGATTAATTGGATTTAATAACAATAGGAGGTACAAACTGACAAAAAACATGGGTTCACAAAACAGCGAAATACCCAAACAAAACCAAAAACGTCCAAATAAGAAACAAAGACTGGAAGTAAAAATGGAAAATACAGGGAAGCAAAGTAATAAAGAAACCAGAAACAAACAAACCTGGCACGGTGGTGGAAATAAATACAATACCATGAAAATCGGGATGACAACGTCAGAAGAAATGAAAATGACCCGACGATGTGTGATGTTCAAAATGTCCTTTCAAAGGGTTCCGGATAATTGGGCACAGGTGTATGATAATTGGACAAACCTGTGCCCAGTTCAAACTCCGGTTGGGTGGTAGGAGTGGTATCAGACCCTAACCCTCCATCTATCCATCCATTATCTTCACCGCTTATCCTCAGTAGGGTCCCAAGGGGGCTGGAGCCCATCCCAGCTATCTTCGGGCAATAGGCAGGGGACAACCTCAACTGGTTGCCAGCCAATCGCAGGGCACAAAGAGACATACAACTCACTTTCTCATTCACACCTAGGGACAATATGGACCGGCCAATTAACCTGACATGTGTGTTTTTGGAATGTGGGTGGAAACCCACACAAGCACGGGGAGAACATGCCAACTCCACACAGGAAGGTTTGATCTCATGACCTCAGAACTGTGCCGCACACATGCTAACCACTGCACTAACCTTCAAAGGAACTGCTATACTATAAAAACATAGCTGATCACTGCAGGTTACAATAATGATCCATTCAGTCTATTTATATGAAATAATCAGGTATTTTTTTTAAATTCCAAATTTCAGAGTCAGAAAAAGTACATGTGATTTTGTTGTAATATAGTCCCCTTTTCCCAAGAAGGTCCAGTGATTACCATCATAATCATTTTAGAGCACAAGACCACATATAAACAAATAAATTCCACTTAGTGCTCATTTTTGTTTAAAGTGATACCCACAAGTAGTAGTTTTTTGCATAGTATATATAAATATATAGATTTCATTAGGTTATTTAAATTATTTTCTGTGATAATGCATTTTAAAGAGAGCCTGTCTTGTCTTTGACTTCCTAAGTTTTGACGTCAGCAAGACAGTCACCATTTTGGTTTACGCGTTAAGTAGTTGAATAGGTTTTGAGTGTATTAAGCAAAGTTTTGCTAGTTTTTGTGGTGAATACCTAGGTGTTGTGTCGCAGGTGGGTAAAGGAATGGCAATACAAATGGTGAACAGCCTGAATGGGGTGAACATAACAAAAATAGCACACAGAGAACTAACGGAGACCAACCCAGCCAGCACACGGCAGGCCAGACGGCTACTTAAGAGGGCTAACCAAGAATATCAGTGGAAAAACGGGAGGCTGGCTGACCAAAAACATGCAATAAGCAGCCAGTCTATGTGGGAACAATCAACAAAAAATGGCCACGGGTACAAACGTAAGTGCGAAATAAACCAAATGAACACAGCAGGCTAGCCGGCTGCTAAAGAGACCTAACTGGGACCGATCAGCAGAAAATCGTAAGGCTGGCTTACCAAAAACAGGCAGTAAGCAGCCAGACTAGCTGGGACCCAACAACGAAAAATGGATGCAGCGACAAACATGCGAAAAAATGCTAACTGCTAGTGGGGTTATTTTAGAGCAAACATGTAAGGCTTTAGCTGCCCCCAACAATAATGTTGAGCTATCTGGACAAAATTATACAATTTGCAAGACGTGTGGCAAAAAACAAAACAAAGGCCACAATTGCCAACCTAAACAGTGGCGAAGGGGAAAACGAACGCACACTGAAACAATGGCACGGAAACTTACCTGACGCAGCTTTTGGAGATCGGAGCACGCAACTCGGATAAAACAGTCACAAGTCCCCTGACAACACGGTAAGCAAAGTTAAAATATCTCCGAGCCGAAATGAGCATTATGCAATCAATGTTCACTACAATCGCGGTCTGTTTTAGACGTGTGTCATATGTTATCTCAAAGAGGCGCGGCATTGTTAAAAGACTTGTCTTCGTCCGGCGACATCATAGCTGTAGAGGATATATGCTAAATCGAGCAAAGCTGGTGCGTGGAATATTGAAACATATCTACATGAATGCGGGGAAGAAGACACACATGTTCTGTGTATAATTGTTTTTCTATAATCCATTTAAATGCACAAAATGTATTGATTTTAGGAGAGTCACCAAGAGACACCCAGTAAACAAGCATTGCAGACACAAAATGGCTTCCTGAGAAAACGTCTTCATACTTAAGGACGTCCTCAAAGCGTTACAAAAGTAAACTTTACGGGCATGGTCAGGTTTGTGAAGCCTGGCTCCTTGTGATGTCCTTTGTCCTCAAGGCCCAGAAATGGCTCCCCTAATCTAGCTAATTGCCGTTTCCCAGCGTCGGCGGCGGGTCAGCAAACAGCCGTTGATCAAAACATCCCATTAAGGTGAGGACACAAAAGCTTCCCACAATGTGCCAATGCTGCTTGGGCGCATTAATTAGGGCAATAACTTCATGCTATTGCCTTTCTCCAGTCTCCATTTCTGGGAGCTCGGGTCTCCGCTTTTGGTGCCCCTCTGGCCCCGTTGCATGTGCAGATGTGTTATTGCCGTAATGAGGCCGATACTTTCATGGGAGACAAACCGCAACTTTCTTGATCGGGGGGAATCATCGGCGTTGTGCGTAATGAGAAGCGACATAATTACTCGGACCCGTTTCGAGTGTAATTAGCACACTCCTGCAGTGGACAGGGACAAGGAATCGGACAGGCATGGCGGTGGCGACACACACAGAAAAAATGGGGGCCCCTGCTTTCAGCGTAATTAGGTGAGACAATGCCCCTGACTGTTTTGAGCCACGACGGCGGCTCAGGGCTAGCGGACGCCCCGCCAGGGACATGCTGATAAGCCCCTAATTGTCCTCTCCCGGTCTCACTTGGGCTGCCCCGACCAGGCCCCCTGCCGAGAGCCCCGTCCTCGTCCCTCACGATCAGGAGAAATTGAAGTTGACTCACCCAGGACCTTTAATGTTTGCTCCTCCAAACTCCAGACAACTTTTTCAGGGGGGTGTCACACAACATCCTGTTGGAACATGGGGGAAGGACCATGGTATCTGTATTTTTGTTGCCAAAACCTATGAGGGGTTTCAGATTTTAATCAGAAATTCTCATTGATTTTTGATAAATCTGGCCTCCACTTCTTGCTTGGGATGGGTGAATGAGGCTAAGATCTAAAACACTGATGTCAAATACAAGGTCCGAGGGCCAGATCTGGCCCACAAGAAGATTTTCTACAAGCCCCTGAGATGATCTCAATCTTGTATCGACGCTTTGCATGTGATGCCATGTTGCCTTCCCTGGCAGAATAAGATCTATGACGAATGGCATGAAGCACCCTAGCTGACAGCACTTGAATGGGTCTTTGAGTTGAAACAAATATCAATAACCACGACAGAAAAATATAACCACTACTTTTTACGACGGGGATTTATTGCTGTGCGATGGGCTGTGCCAACCGGTCAGGTTCTAGACCCGATTTGGAATTGTATCCCATCCCCTTTGATGAAGACAGAAGATGGCAAGGTTTATCTTGCGTCAAACAGAGGGACACTGGCAGGCCTCAAGTATTCCTAGATTTGCAGCGAACATTCTTTACAAGGCACATTGAATGTATTTCCGAGCAATTTTATTTTAAGTAGGTACGAGTCACGTTAAAGACACACAATATGATAAGTTAGCTAGCGCTGACTAGCTAATGTTAAGTTCTTACCGTTGCTATTCCTTACTATATAAACGAGTATCTTATGTGTTCTACCATAAAGCTTTTACACTGAAATTAACTGTCAAATTGTTAACAGATAAAACGGGAAACGGAATGTTTAGAAGATTAAAAACATCCTTTCGCCAAAGTAAATATTTTCAACATGCTCAAAAGTGATTTCTGTAGAAGTGCAAATTCCCCGATCTTAACTGTTCTATCACATTCTCCCAAAATTAAGATACAGTTCGTTTGTACGAGGGGGGAACATTTTATTTGCATTTTTCAGCACAATGAAGCGCAGCAATGCGTAATAGATATGGAGAATTGGTAAGCATCCAGTTTTTTGATCAACGCTGGTGTGTGGGGATACTCAATTTGCAATATAGTGGCACAGGTCGTGTGGACTGAAGTTAGGACGATTTGGTTAGATGTTTAAATATGTGAGGAGGAAGACACTCTGCCTCAAATTCTCTAAATAGCCCTTCTAGTGATTTCCAACTAGGTGAGCAACCTCATCGGACAGCCGCACAACATTGGTTTGACTAGTCATTGCCAATGGTGTTAAATAGTATAGCTTTTGTTGTTGTTCTTTAGTTGTTGACTGTTTACCCACTGTTTACTATGGTTTACTGACGTCCGCCATGGTGTTGTCACGTGGTTCGGTCGCATGTGTGCAATAGTACTTAAAACACGCCTTTTGTTACTTTCACTATTTTCATGCAACATTAACAAATAAATGTTGTTGTTTTTTAAACGGTGATGAACATGACGTCCATTTCCAGTTCTTCATCGCCTTTTTCATCCAAATTAATCTGTTCTACATTAACCGCTTTGCTGAAGTTGTTATGGTTTCTATGGCACCCAATTGGTCCCCGCCGTGTGGCGCCAGGTTCTGTCACGGTTGCCACGGTGCCCAATTGGCCCCGCCCATTGGCACCAGCTGAAACGCGTTGACAGATTGCTGCCGGACTATTTAAACGCGGTGTTGTAGAAAATAAACTTGCATTTGTAGAATATATTTGCATACATTTATAAAGAAATGTAGAAAGACTTGCTTACAGTTAGGAGAAATGTTGTTTACATCTCGGGAAGGTCTCGAAGGACGAATTAGTATAAACAATCCTCCTCAAAGGAGGACAACAGATAACGGCAAAGGGCAAGGTGACATAAACTGGCATAAACTGAAAAACACTTCCAAATAAGGACGGAACCCTGGGCATGTACGCCTTCAGGCGTGAAAACGGACGGGGCCAAACCGGGTACACCTGCTATGTTGAAAACTATAAAGACACACGCATATCTTTGATTCGCTGAGTCTCTTGTTGAAATTGTGTATCAATAAAAAGAACTCCCTCTTATGTCATTTTGATTCCTGCATTTCTTTGAACACATTCGAGACGATTCAACAAATTGGTCTTATCTTCAACGAATGGCGCCCAACGTGGGGCTGGCAAAACAAAAGAGATTTCTCGTCGTGAACGCTGCCCCGACGAGCAATTGAAGTAAGGGCAATTTTTTTTCCTTATTTCGTTTTGCTAGTCTGGGTAAGTTGAAGTGCAGGTTTCTGTGACGTGAGAGCCAAATTATTGTCAATTAGTGCACGTGATTTTCAAGTCTGCAGTCTGGCCCATTTTGGACGAATGAGATATATTGAGTATTGCGTGAGTTGAGATTTTTGTCTGACAATAATCCGGTGCTCAGGGATTTTTGTCTTTCTTTTTGGACTGACTGCCAAATCTGATAAGATGCAGTGGTCGCCCGGGATGTGTAGTCCGTATAATTGTCTTGAGATCTGTGAAAAAAGCGGTGATAAGACGTCATCATGGCTGAAGTGACAGTTCAAGAGTGGACAATCTAGATATATTTTATACTGGAATGTGTTTCCCTAGAAGGATTGAGGTTTGGGACGTTGACGTGCAAATATAGTACTTAATTACAAGTGCGGTGCATGAAACTTCGCTATTCCGGCAATCTGAAAGATTATACCGGCGATTAGAAAAATGAGCAGTTAATCAGATGTTTAATTATTAAGATCCAAATCGCATAGAGAAAGTGATGTAAAGACTGTGTGTGTGGAATACTAACATATTTCTGATCCGTGGTAATGTGTTCGTTTGCCGTTTAAAGGTCTTGTATGTGCGTGTGTTCGTATCTTTTGCGTGTCTTAAAAACCTTTTTTTTTTATCCGTTCTCCTCTCCACTCCCCCCCATCTGTCTTCATTTCCTTTTCTCCTTAGACAATGGTTTCAAAACAAGGTGCGAACAAATTTTGTAAGAATTTCAAAAAATACTCAGGACGAGGATACCTTTTTTACCTTGGGTACAGGCGGCACTGAAAAGGGGGGTATTTGGGACGAATGGTCATGCTGTGTTTTTTTAATGAAGTTTTTTTTTTTTCTCCTTGGCTGCGTGTGTGAGTATTAACTATTTGTGTGCTGAATGGGTTTGTGTGAGAAACACGCAGGCGAATTAAATTATTTCCTTTTTTTCGGCTGGGGAGGGGGATTTGTAAAGAAAGGAAAAAAAAAAAGGGACAAAATAATAAATAAAGAGTGGAGTGACTATTTTTTATTGTATGCAAATCTCGCCCGCTTCGTCTGCGTGTGGCCTCTTGATTTGTGAGATCTTGTTCCGTTAAACATCTTAATGCTTTTTGATGCTTAGGCAGTGTGATAGTTTAAAATTTGAATTTGAGCGTGTTAAATGTTGATATGTATAGTTTGGGTAAATTAAGAAAACGATTTGTCAATGGAGAGAGCATTTTCAAAAGACAATGAGGAGCAGATTAATCGATCTTGAGGAAGACCATGGAAAATTTAAGAATATAATTGCTAAGATAATGTCTGCATGGTCATTTAACCTAGAGTAAACATCCGAGTTTGTAAACATGACCGATTTAACAGGATTCTGAAGTCAAATGGACTGTTGAATAGAACTGAAGGTGGACAATATACGGGTCGCTGTGAGGGGCAGGAAAAAAAAAACTAACAAAAAACAAACAAACAAAGACATTCACTCATCCATTGTCTGCGCCGCTTGTCAACAGCAGGGTCGTGGGGACACTGGAGCACATCCAGGCTGTCCTCAAACAGTAAGTAGGGGGCAATCTGAACTGATTGCAGCCAGTTTCAAGAAAAAAAGAGAAAGAAAACCGACAACGACCAAGGTCAGTGTTGCACTGATAAGGCTCATGGACACATTCAAGCAGCGGATTACGAGTGAATGTCACAATGGACTGAGCCAGACGTCCAAGGCCGTCAACGAGGCGGGAAAACAACACGAGTCTGCATTAAGTCACATTAGGGTCTTGTTAATTGACGAAGTGTTTACAAATCTGAGGAAAATTATTTTATTTTTAACACAGGAATACTGCTAAAATTGTATTTTGAATATGCTTTCCAGGAACCGGTGATGTGTCTCTCCAGATGCAGGAGCATCAGGAGGATTTTTAGGGAGACTAGGTAACAGGAAAATACCTTTGATTTTATATCAGTTGACAATAGCACAATTTAGATCATTGTGCAAGGGGGTAGGTTGTAAAATAGATGAAGAAAAAAGGTTACTGGTCTCCATATTTACAGGCCACGGTAGACGAAGTGCTCAACCAGTGTGAGATCTGTGCAGAGAATAATATCAGAAAATGTAGCAGTTCCATCAAAAGATCTAGGTGCGGAAACAGTAATTAAGTTTTTTGATCAGAGAAGTTATTCCGCCATTTGGTATACCGTCAGAAATAAGCTCAGATAATCATAATAAGCATTTGTTCAAAAGGTCGTGAAGGGCATCCTACAAAAATTACACATCAAACAACGGTTGGGTGCGGTGTATCACCCACAAAGTCAGGGGATGGTGGAAAGAGTAAATGGAACATTGAAATCAAAGATAAACAAGATCTGTGCGAGTACTAAGCTCAACTGGGTGGATGCGCTACCGTTAGCGCTGATGAGTTATCGCATGCAAACTCATCGGATCACACATTTAACACCGCATGAAATGCTAACAGGCAGACCAGCGCCGCATTTGAGAGGTCCCTATAAGGGGCCGCCACTTGGGCAACTACAAACTGAACTGAGAGACTATATGAGACAATTGACGGCTGTCCAGAAGGCCATCTACCGGCAGGTGAAGGGACAAGAGTACAAAGTCGAACAACCATTAGAGAAGACGGTGGTCCCAGGGGATCTCGTGTACATCAAGGTGTTTCAACGAATGTGGAACCAACCGAGGCGTGAGGGACCGTACACCGTTGTGAGGGCAACGCCGACCGCAGTCCAGGTCGAAGGCAGCTCAACCTGGTACCATCTGAACCACTGTACCAAGGCTCACGCTGCCACCGTCAATGAGACCAACCAAGATAAACAGGGCAGTAACGTTAAATTAGGAAAACAAGATGTGTATGATAAAGTTGTGTGTGGTAATAAGTTGTTTGATATGGTTGTTACTAGGAGCAGAGCTCGAGAAATCGCAACAGCGGATGGGAATCGCGGGTCCAGAAGTGCAGCCTGAGATCCGAACAGCGGCGCTGCAGTTGCAGACCTTGACGCATCAAAGAGACAGCAGCCCGGTTAAGTGTGACACTACTGTACAACATGCCAAAACGGTTGAGAATTTGGAAAGTACAAGTACATTTTACCTTATGAAAGGCTCACTGGCTCCAAGGTATGGAAGCTCAAAAGTACCAAAATGAAATTATTACGGGAAAAAAAAAGTGAAATAAGACAAAAACGTGCAAATTGTCATTTGTAGAATATGGTGTCATAAGAAACATGCACTCAAAATCTTTTAAAGGGACAGTGTGTATAATTTGACCCCAAGATGTCTCTGCATTGTGTAGTGCAACCGAAATAAGAGTGCTTAACAGGAAAAAATACAATGCACAAAATAAATAAATAAATAAAGAGAGTCAAAATGCCCAAAGAAGCACTATTTTCTTCTAATTATTGTGTCATATCCGCTGCCTCTAGGTGATGCTCATGTTATGGAAAACTCCAGTAACTCCAGTTTACAGTCACGCTGTCACACCAGCAGTCCCCGTTTTGGCTGTAAATTGCTAAAACTACTTTATAAGGAAGCTGATTAAACAATTTAGGTTCACTATCGAGACATTTTTTAAGGGGAACTCACAGGAAAAACTTTAACTCAAAACAAACGTTTTACCCAGAAGCTGTAGCAAAGCACCTCAAACAATTTGATTGGGTAAGTGTTAAGAATAGGCGGAACTATAAACAGGAACTGCGCACTTTTACTCCATTACCCAGCGCCTGTGCTAAAAGTAAATACGTAAGTATCTTCAGTTTTAGGAATTTCTGACATTTTCACAAAATAACTTTGCTTGCACCAGGTTTTAAATCAATAATTTAAGACAAAAATGTCAGACAAAATGAGCCTCAGCACTCAAAAGTAACGGCGGGAGGGAGTTGAATTTTAAGTCCTATATCTCCATTGATATGGAACCCACAAACGTCGCCAGTGAAATGAAATTCGCTGAAGGAAAAATACCCCCCCCCCCAAAAAAGACTGCTAGACTCTGTGTGATATGCCAAGTCCTGTGATTCTCCGTTTTTGCCTGTGTTTTGATCCTGTTTTATTTTCGGCCCAATATGTTCGATTTTGACCATTACCTCGTTCTGATTTCAATCTACTTCTGCGAACATTCCTCCTCTCCCAACAAACTGTGAGTAACGTTACGCGATTGGGTTCTCATTCATGATTTCTGTCCTGGTTCGTGACAGAAGTAAGATAAAAGCAAATCGAACTCATCTGGGCATTGTTATCAATTGACTAATAAAACGTATTTAATGGAGAAAACATTCTACTTTCAACTTTTTTAAGGACATCTCAAACAACGCACCCCAATTTTAAATAAAGTCAAGTCAAGTCACATTTATTTATATAGCCCTTAATCACAAAAATGTCTCAAAATACTGCACAGGATTACAATTACAAAATTGCACAATTACCTGATCTTAAACCAGCAAGCGGACAAGGAACAACTCAAAAACCTCTGTGTGAGGAGAAAAGAGAAACCTTGAGAAAGGACCTCACATGTGGTAATTCCCCTTCCAGGATTGACCAGGGTGAATCACAATTAGCATTACTGTACACAGAATAGTAAACACTAGGTAAGATGTTGAATCTGGAGGCTTGCCTTACTGAAATTCAAAGATGGACGTCACTTAACTTAAATAAAAAAATGATCTTTTAAAAAAGATCCTGTGTTATTTTGACTTGAAGGGACAGTGTGTAACATTTAGTGCCTCCTAGTGGTACAACAAAGGTAAATTCATTAAAAAAATTAAAATAAAAAAAAGATAAGAAAAAACCTGGTGAAATGCTTGGCAAAAAGAAGTAAACCAGTGCAGTGAGTTTGAGTTAAAGGTTAAATCGGGCCTAAAAAAAATCCATCCTGACCCAGTGCGGGCATGCGGTTATTAAAGCTTGACCCTGGCCCGAGGCCGACCAACCAACTTGATTTGAGGGAGCCAAATTAAACCGGAATTTTCATATTTTGTTTGTGAAGACGGGGCATTGAGTTGGGCTCGGGCCGGACTCGGGCCAAAGATATCTCTACTTTGAGTTTCCAGGGATTGTATCTTCCTTGTGCTTTTTAATCACTTGTTTTTGGTTATATGACACAATACAGTGACACCGAGAGATCAGATAATGCCCAGTGCCCCCTTTAAAAGATAGAGTGAAAAAAACAGGGACAAAAATATGGTTAGTTTTAAAAAAAAATCTGGGTCCCAAGTTTATTTTCTAAACTAGCAATAGCAGAATTTTGTACTATGTCACAAGTAGTCAAGGGCATTCGTGCAAATGGAGAATTTCTGGTTCTCTAAATATTCACTTTCGTTTTCCCGCAACTTGTCAGATGTCGCAACAGGTTGCATTTCAACACTGCCCAGTCAGACGCAGGCGCATATGTTAGGGGCCACATGCCGAAAAGGCAGGTGGGCGTCACAAAGCTTTAACGTAAGCACGGCTCACTCTGGCTGCGTTTAGGCACATGTTGAGGTCGAGGGCCGGGCAAAGGGAGGGCTCCATGGGCCCTCACTTCTTTAATTAGCTGTCAGTTGGTGCAAATGAATCAAGTCTTCGCCTAATTAAGCAATGCCACCAGGCAGCTCCCATACACAGGCTATTGTGTGCAGCGCCATGAGAAAGGCACAGCTAGCAAACTTGTTTTGGATCAGGAGTGCAACTTAACCACCGCTTTGTCTCACAAACACACATGTACGTGCATGTTGCACACATACTGGGAAAATATAGCAGTCTGGGGTGGGGAGTAAGGAGGTGCAATAGTGCAAAAAAAGGCGGAATTTTACATGCCAAATCCACCCAACACAAGTGAGATTAATTGCTCAAATGGCAGAATTCAAGCAGAGTGAGAGTGTCAACAAAAAATTCAATTAGCATCCTACAGGGGTGATAACAAAGTAGGTCGAAAACAATCTTTTTCAACCTCTTTAAAAACATGTTTCCTCATTAAAGGGACAGTGTGTATTATTTGACCATTAGATGTTGCTGTATGGCACAGGTGTCAAAGATTTTTGATTCGGCCCACGGGACGCCCAGAGAAGCACGAGAGCTGCAGTTTGAAATATGTCCACTTGATGTTGACAAAGCCAGGCACCACTTGCAGCATAGCTGGAGCTATATAACTTTCTTTCTCTCTCTTATTTTCTTTCACTCTCCTTCTTTATCTTTTTTATCTATTCATCTCTCTCTGTTTCTAGCTCTCTCTTTCTCTTTTTCCCTCTCTTCCTCTCTCACCTTTTCACTCTCCTCTTTTTTTGTCTCTCGTTCTCTACCTCTCATTTTCTCTATTTTTTCCTTTCTTTCACCGTGTCTCTCTTTTCTCTCTCTCTCTCTCTCTCTCTTTCCCTATGCCTCCCTCACAATTACTATTTATTTTCCCTCTCTCTTTCACACACTCTCTTTCTCTCGTTCCTCTCTTTTTTTTCTCTATGTCTCTTTCGCTTCATTCTGGTTTTTCTTCTCTTACTTTTTTGCACTCTCTTTTTTCTCTTCCATCTCTCTCTCTCTCTCTCTCTCTCTCTCTCTCGCTTTTGTTCTCTTTCTCCCTGTTCACCTTTCTGTCACTTTTCTCTGTCCTCTATCTCTCTCTTTCTCTCACTTCTCTCTTGTTCTCTCTTTTTTGTTCTGATTTTCTTTCTTTCTCTCTGTCTTGCTTTCTTTCTTTAATTTTATTTCTCTCTTGTTCTTTCTCTCTCTTTTTTGTCTACTAGTCCGGCCCCTGCAAGATGATTGTTCTACCATGTGGCCCCCAAGCTAAAATCAGAGAGACAACCCTGCTGTATGGTGTAGTGCAACCGAAAATAAGTACTTAAAAGCTCAAGGAGGAATACAAACTAAACTAGAGAGACCAAAACTTACTTCTCGATTAAGGACAATTATCCCTTGAGGCTAGGCTAATGTTACGTAAAAGAAATTTAAATATATTTACCTAAATAAGTTTTGAAAAAAATCATGTTCATATGATAGTTCATGTTCATGGTTTACCACTTCCTGTGGTGTGTCTCGTGCAAAAACAGCCTAGCGGTGCCCATCCCCCTCCAGGCCATTTTTCTGAGTGGGGTTTTGCCTACCCTCATGAAACAGCTAGTACTGATTTCCATGGTTACAGGTAGCAGCCTCCTAATCTGACTAAGATACAGCACCTACATCTGGTCACCGTTATTTCTTGATGTAAAGTGTAATCTCGGTCTTTACTTTTGCTTAACAATTAAATCAATGTAGTTTTTTTCAATTATTTTTTTCATAGTAGCATGTTCTAAATAATCCACAAAGTCTCTTTTAAGATATGGATGTTAAATAGCAGACCGATACCAATATCGATACTCAACTCTTTAAGATATCAATGCCACATATTGATCATACAAGTACATACAATTCCCTTCCCTGAGCAGTGCTCTCAATAGACTGCACACCTTCCATGACTTTGCATATTACTTTGTACATTACTGGCCACTTTAGTTTACCTAATTTTGCAAACTCACCACTGGAAGTATTTTGTTCTTTTAATTTTTACATTTTTCTTAAATAATCCTTGTTTTGTATTGTCGATATTCTTCAGCTGTTTTCCATTGTCTTTTATTGCTGTAACAAAATACATTTTCCCATTGTGGGACAAATAAAGGATTATCTTGTCTTTATCTTGTCTTAATATAACTTGTTTCCTTAATATTGCATTTCATTAATAGAAATGTATCATTCCTCTAATTTGAGGATCCTGGTAAATAGCCACTAAAGTGTGGCCGATTGAGCACCGGTACCTTATAAAAACAGGCTGGCATTGGTACACTTGATTCATATTCTATTATATATTTTCAATAGCTATTAAGAACAGAGTTCTCCAAAATTTGATGAAAACTGTTCCACTATGTTTTTTTTTACCACTAGGAGGCACAAGATGATACACAATGTGCCTTTCTGCCTTCCTAGATGGAAAATAGAGGATGGACGTCTATAGCCGTCAACAGCGCTACATGTGTTAAACATGATCAATACTAATCATTTTTAACTTCTTAAAGTGACAATGTGTATGAATGCACCACTACAGGTCACTGTAGCTTAGATTGAAGCTAAAGTGAGTGCATTCAAAGAAAACACACATTAGGAGCCAGGATACTCTTTTGGCAAAATTGAAAGACTAATTCCATAAATCTTTGCGTGAGCTTGGATGATTTCTAGTAAGCGAACGGATAAAAGTAGGTCCTTCAAGTCACAGCAAAAGACCGAACAAGCTGTATCCACTCGGAGCGGCTGAAAAGAGCAACTAGCTGGAGTTGATTAAAGCTGGTGTCAGTGGCTAACTTTAGTGACTTGCAGGAGCACCTACTGAAAAGGCCAGAAAATACCAAATTAAAATTTGTCAATCGTTGGGACACTGAATAAAAACGAATCAAATCGAATAGAATAGAATCAAATTGAAATGAATAGAATGTCCTCCAGACTGGGCATAGAGCAGCCACTGATCTTGGTGGCTGTGTTAAATACTTGTTTTTGCTGTTCGCTGCCATGCTTCCAGCATAATGAATCCTGGAACTCAGCGATGTTTGCATGTCGGAAGTTAAAATAACAGAGACCACTCAGTACCTCAGGCTTCTGTTGTTGTTGTTGTTGTTTTTGAGACACTCAAGGCGCCTAAGGTAATCCTTAGTAGCGCCAGACTCACTCGTGGGAGGCTCCGTAGTTCTCCGAAGGAGAGGGGGCTGCGACTGTCCTGTGCCGCCAGGCCTGACGGGGTGTGACCCAAGCAAACCAAGCATAAGAAGCCTCTGAAGTCCTTAGTACGTTCGGACAGGCCAGTGCATGATTTATGGAAGCCCCGTGGGCAGGTAGTACAGGTGATTGGGATGTGGTCGCAGCGAATGGTTCGAAAGTACCACTGGCATTTGGACTGGGGGCCAGGGTTGTTCTCGAAGTCGCCCGCCCTAAGAAGAACAGAGAAAGGAGAGTAGAAGAGAGAAAGAGAGGGACAGATAGAAAGAGAGAAAGACAGACAGAGTAAAACGCAAAAAGGGGAAAAAGAGAGTGAGAGAGATGGGGAGAGAGTAGGAAAGAGAGGGATAGAGAAAATGAGAGACAAGAGTGTAAAGGGGGAAGAGAGAAAAGGAGAGACAAAGAAGGAGAGAGGACCAAGAGAGATAGAGAGAACGAGTCTGAGTGGATTGAGTTGGATTCGTAAGGCTCCCCAGGCGAGAGCCCTTCGCAGGTCACCACGGGAAGGTTCCTAGTCTTTGTCCTGCGGCTTCTGTTATCGATGGCTAACTTGTTTGCGGATTTTGAATTGAATTGTCTTTATAGTAATTTATATCAATGTATTTTTCATTGTGGTCAACAGAGAGCACACAGCAAATGCTATCACAAGGCAGACTGTATGTGTATACTAGGTGGGCATGATTGTGGACGACTGTGAAAGGATGGTGTATGCTGTCAGTCAAACAGCCAGGGTGGGCGGGCGCATATCTGGCCACCAAAGCAAACGGCGGAGCATGGGGACAGCTTTTAGCTTTAGAGGCTCATTACATTGAAAATAAATTCATCAATTAAATCTGATTCTGAGGAATGTCAAAAGAAATGCTGATCACAAGCAAGTGCCCCGTGGATTGTTGTCGCATCTGGGGATCAACTGAGGCGGCGTCTGGAGAGAAAGCAATACACAGGCTGCAGATCCATCTGACTGCTACGGCTAGGCTAACACCTCTCTTAAGCTATACCTTTCTAGCCTGTATCTCACCAACGCAAGATCCGTTACCCATGAAACGGATGATCTGGAGCTACAATTTGTGGGAAACCTCTACATTCGGGACGGTGGTATTTTAAAGTAGAGGTTATCTGATGCTAACATGCAGCTATTCAGCCGCTCAACAAATCACTTACTTACACTGAAAGGAGAAGCCCTCTAATTTTGTTGTACTTTTATATAATGTCAATAAAGAGCATTTATTTAACTGCAATTCTGTATTTGTTTTTTGTAGCCTTACAGTTGTTATTTTGTTAGTTTGTATACTCTCAGACGGTAATGACTTCATCTCGAGCTAAGTTTGACTCTTGGGGGCTTTGATAAATGTGTGACGCTACTTTGCAGATTTTCCACTTTTTGGGGGTGGTTTCTTGTCCCAATTAACCAAGATAACCAAGGAATCTCTGTATTTCTTTTAAAATAGGAGTCTATATAGTAGTTGTATTATACATGTTCACATATCTTGCTATCTGTGGTGATTGTTTGTAAATAATAGGTAAAAAAAAGCAAGCCTCAGGCTGATGTGGGGTTATAATGGATACGCAAGGGTGCTTATTTTTCATAAAAGAAATTATTTTGAAGGCTCGATGCACCCCCCTTAAAGCTACCATGGACCATCACCAGGCGTAATTGTTATTTAATGGATTACACATTCATCCCTCCTGCTCTCGTCCCCAGAGGGCCTGACAACAGCGTTCTCATAACTAAAGAGCACCCCCGCCCCCACCCACAAACACACACGTTCAATAGACAGCAGTGTTTGTGCTTAAAATTCAATTACCCATTTATTGATAGTTCTCTCGGGTGCTAAAGGAAGTGGACACAGTGCGCATGATTTCCCAAGAGTCTTTTGGGCAGAGGGCCGCGCGTCTCCAGCTGGATCTATTTCATGGTTTTACTCATCAGCGGCGAAGGCAGATGGAAACGTGCGCGACTGCTGTTCAACTGCAAGAGAAATACGCAAGGCGAGGAAAACATGAATTGCTTACAATGGTATGGGCAAACAGAGTGAAGAATGTAAAGATGAGACAGTTTGACAGTGCCGTGATCAGACATGGGTCTCAGGGGGGAACATATCAAATGCATAGGGGCTGGCACAACTAGTATTACCCTCCAAAATATTTTGCACAGCACTAATGCACCTTAAACATAACCAACAGTACATCCAACAACAGCCTGCATACGCTTAATTTTTAAAAACAAGACAGCCCTTCCAGATGTTTTTCCCCTTTTCTGATTGGTCAAAATGTGTTTTCCATGGGTTCTGTGTTGTTGACTTAGATTTTAGAGTATTTAAAAAGTTTAACGTTTAGTTGTATCTGGTCTTTTTTAGATTTGTGAATATTTGAATTCATGTTTCCTGTGTTTTCAGGTACAATTTGTTTTACGGTTATTCTTTCTTTAAACTTTATAGTTTATTCTTGTATTTTGTAGTTTATTAGTTATTGCACAACACCTAGACATTCTCCACAAAATCTACTAAAACTCGGCCTAAAACACTCAAAACCTTTTCAACTCGTTAACATGTAAACCAATGGGGTGTATTTAACATGACGTCAGAGCTCAGGAAGTCAAAGACGAGACAGACTGTCTTCAAAATATTTTTTTTTCAGAAATCTACTTGGTCATATCCCTCGAGAGGGGTGACTGACAGCAAGACGAACAAATACACAAAAACAAAGAAAAGAAAAAAGGAAAAAGTAGCAAAAAACAAAATAAAATTGTGACCATGGCCAACCCAAATGCCCAAACACCCAAACAAGTTGAGCAACTCTGCTCCCAAGTTGGTCATGCTTTCGTCCCTCCAGATGAAACGGCACAGGAGAAAGCGGCCATGTCACTCGGGTCAGTGTGACACAACACATTCTTTTGTTCAACAGCAGGGCCCTGCAGCTTTTCCTGGTTTATCCCTGCCGCATCATTCTGGTGCCCTGCCCATCCCTTAGAAAGCGTCCAACCATCCAACTTTCACAATACCTCTCCACTCATTCCTATGACCAACATATATCTATATCTATATATATATATATATATATATATATATATATATATATATATATATATATATATATATATATGTGTGTGTAAATGGTTAATGGTCTGCATTTATTTTGCGCTTTTCAAGTCACTGAATACTCAAGGCGTTTTACTTGTGATTCACACTTAGCCACACACACACACACACACCGATAGGAGCATCAGTCTAGCAACGCCTCTTCTTGCTTATCAGGGGCATAAGGGATTTAACGTCTTGTCCAAGGACACTTCGTCATTTGGAGGAGCTGGGAATCAAACCTACAACAGTTTTGTCATGTATTTTGTCATGAATTTTGTTGTTTGTTTTGTCCTGTATTTTTTTCTTCTATAGTTTGTCGCATATTTTACATTTTGTCACACATTTTATAATTTGATTTTTCGTGTATTCTGTTTTATATTTTGTCGTTTATGTTAGCGGATATTGTGTCACGTATTTTATCATGTATATTGCAGTGTATTTTGTCATGTATTTTAATGTTTATTTTGTAGTTTATTTTGACATTTATTTTGTGTATTTTAGTGTATTTTAGCGCATACTTTGTTGTGTAGTTTGTTTTGTTTTAAGTTGTGTATTTTGATATCTATATATTTTGTCATGTATTTTGTTGTGTGTTTTGTTTTGTCAAGTATTTTCCCTTGTGTAGTTTGTCGTGTAATTTGTCGTGTTTTTTTAAGTTTATTTTGTCAGGTATTTAATCACATATTTTGTTGGGTAGTTGTTCTATAATTTGACATGTATTTTCTGACGTATTTTTTTCGTGTGTTTTGTCATGTATATTTTGTGCATTTTAGCGCATATGTTGTCGTGTATCCTGTCGTGTATTTTATATTTTGTCCATTTTTTTGTAGGTTTCATCATTTATTTTTCAATGTATTTTACCACATCTTGTGACGTATTTTGTCATGTATTTTGGTTTTTATTTTGTTGTGTATTCTGTCATTTATTTTTGCTCCTATTTTGTTGATTAGTTAGTCGTGTTGTTTGTTGTGTATTTTGTCATTTATTTTGTCGTGTATCCTGTATATTTATTGTATAGTATTTTATTGTATATTTTTTTTGTGTATTTTGTCGGTAAGTTTTGACGTGTATCCTATCTTGTATTTCATCGTATATTTGGGGCATGTTTTCATGTATTTTGTCATGTATTTTGTTGTGTGTTTTGTCATGTGTATTGTCAAGTATTTGTTTCTTGTGTAGTTTGTCATGTATTTTGTCGTGGTTTTTGAAGATTATTTTGTCTCTTTGCAACAGGTAGCTCCCTGCAGATTAGCCACGCGCCTCAAGGTCCCTCAGGCCCTACAGGTCGGATAGGCCCAAAATTACCCGCACTCCCAGGAGACCTCTTGGCTTGCTGCTGGCTTGGTTCCTTGCTAATTACAGTGCTCATGGTTCCTCCTCCAGGAGGATGCTAGTAGCCTGATGACAACCTGCTGCCTTTTGCCTCGCCGCCAAAAAACAGCTGAGGCTAGCTGCGTCTCAATACTCAAGAGGCCAGGAAAAAGACATGAATGAGGGTGTGTGTGTGTGTGTATGGGGGGGTGTATTCATTCACACCATTCAATGCTTTTGTTGCTTTTTTTGCAAAGATAGATCTAGACTATGGAGGACTAATCCTGACATATGTAGAAATCAATAAATACCGACAAATATAAACTATATTAATCAATTAACACTTAAATATGTCACAGACCAGAACGGACACCGGACTCAATAGCATACGTTTCTCAGTTTTTATTGAAAAGAGAGGGAGAGTAAGGCTTGCTTGCTTGATCCGAGGACGGAAAACGGGAAAGAGCGAGGCGGGAGTGACACTTCCGTGTCGGACGAAGACAGGCGGGAATGGTAAGTCGTTTGGCCGGGGCTGGAGATTAGAGGCGATGTCGAGTTTGTAATCGGGGTCGTAGGCAGAAGGCAGGCAGGTAACGAAGCAAAACGGGTCAGGTAACGGGCAGGCAGAACGGGCGTAGTCAGGTCCAGAAACGGGTCAAAAACGAAGATCAGGCAGGGTAAAGGTATAGCAGGAACGGAGTCAGACGGGACTGCTTACTGAGTGGAATACAACAGCTCGCAACGATCTGACAATGACTGAGAGAAAGCCAGGGGTTTAAAAAGGGAGTGTCCACCAATCAGCTGTCCGGGCTGTTGGTGCCAATCAAGCCGCCGCAGGTGCACCAGATTGGCAATCACGACATATAAGTCATGTCATACCTAAATAGATGGCATAAATGCAATATATTCATTTATTCATGCATTTGTCATTTATTCATTGCAGTATTTATTTTGTCGCGTATTTTGTCGCTTATTTGGTCATTCATGTATTGTATATTTTGTCATGTATTTTTTCGTGTATTTTCTCTGTGTGCCATGCGCCTTGCGCAACGAGTTCAAGGTGTTTCCTGAGCTAGTTGCCAGATAGCGGGGATGGGCTCCAGCACCCACCGCGACCCAAGTGAGGGTAAGCGACAGAGATGGATGGATAAAGATTTGTGGGTTATTGTTGGATATCTATATATTTATCTGTACATATGGCTGGATTGGTCCTCCACAGACTGCTGGGTAAATTTTCGATCGAGACACAAAATGTGTCCTCTGTTCTGACGGGATCTCGCGCTCCTTTAACCCCCTCAAAGCCAAAGTATGTCACAGATCGATGGGGCCCCGAGGAGCCTCCGTCGCTTTGGTGATTGCAGCGGCTGTTCATTAGCAGCGGCACTTGGCTTTAATGGTAGGCACAATTTGTCCGCAGTAAATCTGAAGAGGCAAAAAAAACCCCTAACATCCACCTACTCTCGTCTCGTAAAAAACGCTTGTGAAGAATGAAGCCCGGATGATGAAAAACAGAATTAGATTTATCTGTGCCTTCCATCCTCCGCCTCCATGCAGCGGGATGAGCTGCTTGGTAAACGGCCATAAAAAAAGTGATGAAGCCACTGGATGTACTTGAAGTGCATGTTAGGGCGTGAACGGTAGTAATGTTTCTCTCGGGAAGGATATACAGTAAGCTTAAGAGACAGTATGACTTTGCTTCAAGTTTCATACTAAGAGTAGCAACCACTAACATGCGGTGAGCTTGTGTCTGGTGAAGCACAGACAGATGTACAAATAAATGAACCTACATTTAATTCACCACAAGCATAATAGCTCGGTGTTGCCCCCGGCTTGGCGATCCCTGGAATTGAGGTTCCAGCATAATGAGGTTGTTGGGGCCGCGTTTTGTTTGAAAAAGTGACAGGGAGCCACTACGGAGTGCCAAAGAGCAGTACCTGGAGAGACGCCTGTATATATATATAGATATATACATATCTATATCTATATATATATATACACACAGTCAATCAAATAAGTATTTGAACACCCTGCTATTTTGATATTTCTTCCGCTTAGAAAACATGGAATTTTCATTGTAGGTGCATGTCAACTGTGAGAGAGATAAACTCCAGAAATCACAATGGATGATTTTTTTAACAATTCATTTGTGTGATACAGATGCAAATAAGCATTGAAACACCTGTGTATCATCTAAAATTCTGATCCCAAAAGACTTGTTACTCCGCCTATTAGAAGTCCACCTGCACTCCACGTATCATCCTGAATCAGATGCACCTGTTTGAGGTTGTTAGCTGAATAAAGACACTTGTACACCCCAAATAATAATAATAATAATAATAATTTCCTTTGTATTGTCATTCTTTGTAACAATGTACACAGAACGAAATGTCGATACACCTGACCCGTTGTAGCGAGTCGATGCAGCCGCAGCCAGAGGGCGCCGCCATTATACCAATTAATAACCAGTAAGACTTTAATTTGTAAAATGTCAAAGACCAAAGAGCTGTCCAAAGACACCAGAGACAAAATTGTATAACTCTACAAGGATGGAAAGGGCTACGGAGCAATTGCCAAACAGCTTGGTGAAAAAAGGTCCACTGTTGGAACAATCATTAGAAAATGGAAGAAGCTAAACATGACGGTCAATCTCAATCGGAGTGGAGCCCCATGCAAGATATCATCTCGTGGGGTCTCAATGATTCCAAAAAAGGTGAAAAATCAGCCCGGAACTACACGAAAGGAGTTGGTCAATGACGTAAAAAGAGCTGGGACCACCGTTTCCAAGGTTACTATCGGTAATGCACAAAGACGTCATGGTTTTAAATCATGCATGGCACGGAAGGTTCCCTTGCTTAAACCAGCACATGTCAGGCCGTCTTAAGTTTGCATATGACCATTTGGATGATACAGAGGAGCCATGGGATAAAGTTCTGTGGTCAGATGAGACCAAAATGGAACTTTTTGGTCAAGATTCAACTCAGCGCGGTTGGAGAAAGAAGAATGAAGAGTACAATCCGAAGAACACCATCCCTACAGTGAAGCATGGGGTGGTAGACTCATGCTTTGGGGATGTTTTTTCTGCACATGTTAATCATTGGTCCATCTAAATGCTGTGACTTGTTCTCAAAAACTGCTCCGAATATTGACAAATTTAATATCACCCAGAGTGACTCTGTCAAAAATTTAGGTGTCACATTCGACCCTCTTGTAACCTCCCCTCTCGATTACTGTAATGTACTACTCTCCTGTCTCCAGAAGTCCAATATCAAGAGCCTGCAGCTGGTACAAAATTATGCAGCGAGGCTTTTAACTAAGACAAGCTGGTCTGCTAGTGATCCCAAGAGCAGAGAAGACATCGGCAGGTCCTAGACCTTTCTCCATTCAAGCCCCGGTGCCGTGGAATGCTCTGCCCCCTGAGATTTAATCTGCAACATCAGTGGAACTGTTTAAATCTAGGCTTAAAACACACGTCTATTCTATATCTTCTGAATGAACTATATTTCATGTTGACAATATCTGTGTATTATTTGTTATTGCAACATCTGTTGCAGCCTGGTCATCCTGGAAGAGGGATTACCTCCTGTACAGTCTCTTCTCAAGGTTTCTTAATTTTCCTAATGTTGAGGTTTTTAAGTTTTTCGTTGCCCTCATGTAGGTTTTAGATCAGGGGATGGTATAATAATAGTCTGTAGTTTGCAATAGTTTGTGGTCTGTGCAGCCTTTTGATACTCCTATAGGGCTATACAAATAAACATGACTTGACTTAAAAATCTGCATTTTTGTGGTCTGCTTTTGTGGCGTTTCTAGTGTTTTCTGGAAACCAAACTGAGTACTGCAGCTCCTAACCAATCCAATTTATTATCGTCCTGGCATTGCCAGTTCGATTTTGCTTGTTACATATTACTTGTACAGTCTTCATAATGATTAATAAAATGTTAAGCCAATCAGAATGCATGCAAATCCGTAAAGTAGCAAAGCTGTGAAAATTAAACAGCTAGGGAATACTGTACTATCACTAATACATTACTATTGTCCGGAGCTGTAGTGCGCACCAAAATAGAATCCTTGGTCTCGCTATCGCCCTCAGCCAATAATCAAGAGAATTGCGTGAGTCTGCAGACGCTCAGCCCCGTATTACATTACATAGGAGTTGTAATAAAAATACTTATAATATAATGTAAACATTCAAACATTGTAAAGTTAAATGAGAAATAACCTTAACAATGGCTGAATAAATATAACCATTTAACATATGTTTTTTTTTCATATTTGCAAGATGACAGGAAAACCCTTACCTGCCTCCCCTGACTGCACATTAATGCTATAAACTGTTACATGTGTGCGTAGGCCAACACATTAGCATCAATGCTAATTTTGAAGTCAGCCTATTCCAACTTCATTAAGTTACATCATAAACGTGTCGTTAAATTTAAAAAAAAACATTAACTTACCACCTGCAAAATGTTATTTGAGGCAGTACTTTACCTTCCCCTTTGAATGCACGTCATTGTTAACAACTCTCACACAGAAAATCTGAAAAATAGGGAGGCAATACCCAACCTAATAACAGTCCAGCAGGATTTTAAATCCACTTGTAGAATTGCATTGCATTTGATCGTGCAGCATGTCCCATTTTTGGTCATGTTTTAATAAGGATTAAATAAGGGGATTGACTGGTGAGTGATGACGGAGGGAGGTGGGGTTCTGGGCGAGGTCAAAGCAGTCATATAAGAACAGTTCTAACTAATGGCTCCAAAAATGATTAAAGTCATTAATTAGGCCACATTACAAAGCAATGAATAGGGCTGCATATAACAGTTTATTCATAGCCACTAGGATAGATAAGTCAATGAGACATTTAACAAGGGATGGACAGGTCCCTATTCAGGTCATTTTAAGTATCCATTCTCAGAATAGTAGCTGATATCGGCTGCCTGTTAGTGGCCATTTAAGAATCAGGAAATCAAAGTATTGGTAATTTCCCGAACAGATTCACTTCAGAACCCCGGGATATTGCATTAATCCATTCCTAGGCGGTGCCAAGTGAAATTGCATACCAGTCAACCTGTACGCTTTTGCCGTACAAAGTACATTTATTATGCATTTTAAGACGTGTACGACGTACAAGAAAATCTGTACGGAAAAAACGCAAATTCGTCAATTATGGGTACTAGCCGGTATACACCAACCATCACGAAGCGGCAAATCAATCAAGTCAAACGAGTTCGCCGCGGTAGCCTTTATCTCAGTATCGTTTTTTTTCGTTGCAAACGAAGCGATCGGTTTGATGCTACTGTGCACATGCGTCTGCCGCCTGGGGATTTCCCATCATGCATCATTTGAATCACACGTGAACAAAGCGAAAGCAGAGCAGTAGGCCTATATTACAACATAAGTTTTGAATTTTCTTTGGATACAATCATCAAGTCGCAATGGCCGAACCTGTCATGTCCAGCATGGTCGCCGTGGTGACCGGCTGCCCCGCCCCCTTGGCACCGGCTGTAGCAGATTTTCCAATTTGCGTGTGTGCTTCTTGGGGGCGGGTTGTGGGGATTGCTGGTTGCGGGTTAATTGCATTACTTTGCATTATTCTGTTCTGTTTGACTTGAGGAAACCTGTACTAGCCCGTTCTGAGTAAAAGCCTGTTTTGTGAGTATTCCTAGTCTGAGTTCCTGTTTGCCTGTAAACCTGTTTTTGTTTGTGTCCCTGAGTGTTGGACGACTTTTATTTCCTTAATAAAAGTAACTCATAGTTAACGCGAATGAGTTCACCCTCCTGCCTCCGATCTGGTCCGGTCCCGTGACGGAACCTGAATTAAAATGCTGTAAGTCATTCTGATCTGAAAACAACAGGCGGGATTGATTGAGTAAATTTGAAATACATGTGGTCTTAAAAGACATCGGATTTTATGTGGTAGTTGTGTAGTGAAAGAAAGTCCGTCTCTTTTTAGAGAATCGGCTTTTTCGGCTCAACTCATTAAAGAGAGCCGGCTCTCAAATGGCTCACTTGCTTTGATGCATTGTATTACGAATTATTATGTTGTATAAAGAAGTTAAGAAAAAAAGGAAGTATAAAAGGAGAAAATGAAAAAAGACAGGTTTTTGGTTGTCCCTTTAATCATTATATTACCAACAATTATTTAATGCAGAAAATGAATTAATAATTTGAATAAGAAAATGTATTATTCTACTTAATTATATTTGCATGTATTTTTCCGCCTACAGTGAACATCCAAGCTACTTAATTTTTGAACTTTTTTTATTATAAACCTCATTCATGTCGAGCAACTCAGTATCTCACAACAAAATGTTGATTAACAATATATATCATACAATGAAACACATGTACAAAGTAACATGTTGAACTACATAAATGAAAAAAAAATATGGTGTAAGATTATTTTGTATTTTGTAAGGGAAAATACAACATTTTGTAAGGGCATGGAGCCCTGGAGGTTAACAGGTATAAAATTGTCGTATATACCCTTTCATTTGTTTGTAAACATTGTGACGTGTCCGGTAGGCGGGGCTTACCTTAGACGCAAAACAATACTTGCGCTGGTCAGAAAGCAGAGGGGAAAAAAGCAGCTGTGGCTGCTAGTTGCCGTCATGTTGTTTGTGTGCATAAGAGAAAAACGTTAGTGAATTTAAAGTTTGACAGGGATCCCAGCAGACGCCCCTGATCAATCCAAGTCATTTATTAGATACATTTAATTATTAATGTATTTGTTGTTTGTATTTTCTATTTACTTAAGTGTGAGGCAACTTGAATGATATAGAAAAGTTAGCGGATATAGAGGCGTGAGACGAATAAAAAAAAATGAATACCTCCTTGTTTTAAATTCTTATTTTTAATAATAGTCCTGATGATCCATTTGTTATGGCTACATTTCTAAGAATAATGATTTTTGTGGCTTCTTCAAATTTCTTGATAATCCCATACTTCATTTAAATGGTTATCAGGTTTTTGCTTCCCCCTTTAGCATCACTGCAAGCCTTGGGACATGACGAATGCATACAAAAAAATACAGTTTTGTATCACTGACCAGTTAAGTCTTTCCGAAGCACACGAGAGTCTGAACTGAAAATAAATTTTGGGAGGTAGTTCAGCCGATAGCCAATCGGCATCTTCGTGATCCCATGACGTAAACCAATTGAAGATTAGCATTTTATATCATATCGACAATAGCAGACAGGAATCTAAGAAACATAACTAGTCATACGTACGAACACCGCAAAATTTGGATTTCATACGTTTTTGGGTACGAGAAATAGGCTGTTGTCATAGGTGGAAAATTTCTGTGATAGGCGAAAAAACACACCGTAAAGGCTCGATCGTTTTATCCCGAAGTCTACTGTAAAAACATTTTTCACAATTACTGATATTTCATATGCATGGGGGAGAATAGAAAACTTATTTGTTTCCTGGTTTCCTTGCTTTGTACTTCTTATTCTCTCTTTTCTTCTTTCGTTCTATTTTCCTTTTTTGTTTTTGTTTTTCTTCTAAATTTGTTCCTTACTATATAACTTTTTACCTATTTCTCCTTGCTTTTTTCTTCATTTGTTTTATATTTTCTGTTTTTATCTTTTTATTTTTCTTTCATAGCTTTTTACTTCATTTTTCTTGCTTTTTCCTTTTTATTCATTCCCTTCTTTTTGTTTTTTTTCTAGCTTTTTACTTGTTTTTTTATTGATTTATTATGTTTTTCTTTTGATCTTTTTTCTATTTTTTGCTGTATTTTTCCCTTTTAAGTCATTTTTGTGCATGTTACATAATGATTAGTAATATATGGATTAAAGCAACAAAATCTAAAGAGCCGCTTGGGAGCCAAAAAAGCTGGCTATTTATATTTAGCTGAGCTGAAAGAGACACTTCTCTAAAGAGACAGAATTCTCATCACTACAACAAAAGGATATGCTGGGATGGGCTGCTCAATAGGGACTGTGTTCTGTAGGGGGCAGGAGAGTCCACTCTAGTGTCTGCTGACATGCACAACATAATATGAGATACCACATGCGGCGTCCAGACTGCCATTAGAACTACATCCACTTTTTTTGCGGTGGGCAGAGCATGTCCGTGAGTGGGCATCTAGTTGCTACGCAGTGATTATTTGGTACTGATTTTCATTTACATTAGACAATACAATGCCATCTAGTGGTCTCATATTACACACTACACCTTTAAAGTAGGCGAAGAAATCAAACGCCAAAAGAAAATTAGATTTCATTCTGAATAAAATTGTCTTGTTAGGTATACTATCCTATAGGTTGACAGCTATGAATTGCAAAAAATAACGGTGCTCCTGCAGGAGCAGGATTGGAGGTATTGTGGTTTCCCCTGGATTTGTTTTTTGTCAACTTTTCCAGGTCAAATAAATTGTGACAGAGAACAATGCACACTCCCCACTCGATAAGGCACGTCTACATCTTGCCGCTCTGCCAACGACTTGACACAATGGAAAAATGAAGACTCTTCAGGTGTATATTTAATTTAATGCTTTGTCTTCAATTTCAAACATCTACGATTTGTGAAGGCTGAAAAATGGGAGAAACAAGTGCATCGCTATTCATATCATTCGTGTCATGTATATTCACATCGAGTCACTGAGCTATATCGGTGTTCATCTGCATAACGTTTGAGTCACTAAAAGAGTTTCAAACAAGGTTCACTGAAGGAAATTGATAAAGACACTGTCGTCAGGAACTCGTTTCAGGTATGATTGCGCTCCATTAATTTGTTTTCAATGTCAAATGTTAATTTTGTACAAGCAAATACTTCAGCCTCTTCAGTTAATTTGGCATTGACCGGTCCTCTTCAGGTGGAGAGTTTATCCCTTGCTCTTCACGTTCCTCATCCTGACGCTGAGCATTTGTCTCGTGGTGCAGGGCTGATGAAAAGTTCTGGACAGATTCAGGTGCTGTAGTGGTGTCATGTTGAGGTTCGACAATGATCTCGCTCTGTAATGCTGAAGTTGTTGTCTCGTCTTGCAGAGGTGCAGCAGTTGTCTTTTCTTCCGTGCATTCAGTTATTTTATCCAGCCAAGTTTTGGTTTCACAATCTTGAGGTAATATGGGAGGGCCATCCATGCAAAGGTCAATTTTTGTCTTGTTCTGCAAGGCGTTTGTACTGGGGTCATCTTCTTGAGGTTCGCCAAGTGTCTCATCTGGTTTTGCAGTAGTAAACTCATTAGTTTGAGGTTCAACAAATGTGTTTTCCTGGAAACCTGGTGTAGGTGCCTCAAACATCTGACTTGTATCAATGGTCTCACATTCCCATGTTCCAAAAGTAGTGTCATCTTCTGGATGTTCAATATTTGTTTCATCCTGTGATAACTCTTTCTCCTCTAGTATAGCTGTGGTCCCGGCCGTGTGTTTGACATAATCAACTTCAATCTCTTTCTGCAAATAGATTTTATCTCCCTTCGGCACAGCAAAAGACCCAGATTCCTCAGCAGTGAGGGACTGATGTTCCTCTGGCGTGGGAAAGGTATTAACATCTTGATTCAACACAGGCTCTGGAAAATCTGCATTTGTCTCAACCCATGGATCAAATGAAGAAATCGGATCCCTCCATGGTTCCTCAGTGTTCTCTTGTTGATGTTCAAGATAAGGTTCAGAAGCGGTTTCATTCTGGAAAGCCATTGTAGGTATCTCGTCTACTACAGGAGTGGTGTTGATTTCGTGTTCCTCAGGGGGAAGGTTTGTCTCATCTTGTGAACCTTCTGAAGAGATAGCAGTCTCATGTGATACAGTAGTCTCCTCCTGAAAAGGTTCAACACTTGTCTTATCCTGCAAAACTGATGTAGATGTCTCGTCTTTCGAAGGTAAAACACTAGCATCATACCTATGAAGTTCAGCCTTCATCTTATCCCTTAAAACTAATGTAGGAGACACGTTTCCTTCAAGTCCAACAAGGTCGGCGTCCATTTCAAGTTTAACCTGCAGAGAAGATGGCAGGATTTCATGTTCCGGATCTGCCACAAACGTGTTGGCTTGAAGTTCATCACCGATCTCAAAATACAGGTATAGTGAGTTGGTGTGATCTTCTTGGGGCTCAGCGGAGGTGTCATCCCCTGCAGGTTCAACATTTGTCACATTCTCTAACTCAGCCATCAGTGTCTCCTGAGGTAGAGAAGTTGCATCGTCTTGCTGATTAACTAAAGAAATTTCCCTTTGGAGTTCAGAGTGTGCCTCATCCTGTAAAGCTGATGCAGACGTCTCACTTCCTTCTTGTCGTTCTTCTGATTCTGAGTTGAGATCAAACTTAACTTTCTTAACCAACTCAGGTGCTGCATTTATTTCACTCTCATTTGGTGGAACTGTTTGGTCAATGGTCTTTAGTCTTACAAATGTGTCATGATCAATAGGAGCAATTGCCTCGTCTCTCTGAACTGATGGAGAACTGTTCTCCGGGATGAGTATTTCATCCATTTGGAGTTCTTCACTTGTCCAAACTTCTTGAATTTCTGAAGTTGGATTGCTTTTCAGAGTTAACAAATTATCTTCAGGTACGGCAGTGTTTGCCTCAGGCATCACCGATGTCTCGGATGATGCTTCATCCTCAAAGTCTTTATGTAAAGGAGCGTAAGAGTCTGAGTTTTCAAAATAATTAGTTGTTTCTTCCTGCTGTGCATCGATCCCACACGCCACAGTAGGAAATGCAGGTGTCCCATCCCCCTGATGTGCTAAATTAAACATGTTATTTTCTAGAGATGTAAAAATGGTGTTCACTTCCTGATGAACTACAGACGTCTCCGCCAGCTGATAAGTAAAGGTTGCCTCATCCTCCATCCATTGGTTTATGACCTCTTGATATTCTAAAGTTGTATCTTGCATCTGAGCGACTGTAGGCGTGTCTTCTACAAAATTTGTTGTGCCAAATTCACAAGGAGCTGTGGTTGGTTCAGAAGTAAGCTCTTCAGATGAAACGAAAGTTGCATCTCCAGGGGATGCAGTGTTCTCATTGTTCCCCGGTGTTTCAAGGTCCTTCTGGTAAGTTTCCTTTATCTCTTCCTCCTGATGTTCTCCAACGGTCTTGACCTTTTGAGATTCTGTCTTTGCGTCGTCCTGTGGTTCCATGGGCACATTGTTTTCCAATTCGAATTCCAATTCCAATGCGTATTCTCTATCCTTCTGTGCAGGAGTAGTGGTGTCATCCTCCTGTGGTGCAGTATTTGAGTGATCATCTGGGACCGATTTTATTGCATCCTTCACCTTAAAAATATGGGTTTTGTAGTCATTTGAGAGGGTTGGGACTATGACCTCCAGGAGTGTAGTATCTTCATCTGGCTCTGAGGGAATTCCAACTTTTGGAGGCTCTATATTCAACTCAACCGTTTCAGCTGTCTCCCCCCCTTGAAGAGTCACGTTTTGAGACTCTGGCAAATCAAAGGTTGTCTCCTCCTCCTGAGATGCTCCATTGTTCTCTGAACCAGGTGTACTGGTTGTGTCACCTTTGAATTCTGAAGGTCTCCTGAACCACTGAACAACCACTTTTATTTTGACCTTCTCCGGCCCTTCTCCTGAAGTTGTCTCATTCTCAGAGGAAGAGGCACTTGTTTCATCCTCTTGTTTTGAAGCACTTGTGGCTTTAACAGTTACTGCATTTACCTTGCATGATATAGGGAATGCTGCATTGTTTTCTTTCGTCTGATGTTCAGATTTCTCCTCTCCAGGTGTTACATCCTTCTCTACCTCTACAAAGGAAGTGGTGGCCTCCTCTAGAGTTGTTTCTGATTCACAGCTCCCTTGAGGTGCAGTTATATTTATTTCATGGGTCCCTTCATAAATGTCATTCTGTGATGTAGCCAAAATGGCATCGTCACTAAGAGGAATTTGCAACATTTCAGCAGTGACGGCAAAATCAGTATCAGGGATTTCTATTCCTTCAATTTCTGGGTGTGAAGCAGTCGTGTGTTCCTCGTTGTCTACGGCAGTTAACTCACCCACCTCTATAAGTTCATCTTCAACAATCGGAGATAAGGTCTTCTCCTTCGCCAATCCTGCACTTGTCTTGTCCACATAAGGTGCAATCCACAAATTTAGATCTACATTCACATCTACGTTCACATCTACGCTCACATCTACAATATTGTCTTCCTGCTCTGAAGTTGCATCGGTGTCCTTTTCTTTAGGTTCTGTCGGAGTTGCATCATCGTCTTGTTCTGCACCCACCTCCGCCCGTACATCTTCAACAATATGAGATGAGGTTGTCTCCTCCGCCAATTCTGCATTTGTCTTATCCCCATGAGGCGAAAGCCACAAATCTAGATCTACATTCACATCCACATCCACAAATGTGTCCTCCTGCTCAGGAATTGCATCCGTCTCATCTTCTTCAGGTTCTGCCCGAGTTGTGTAATCCTCTTGTTCTGCAGGTGTCTCATCAATGTCGCACTGGGAATCTACTTCTCCTATAAACTCATAATCCATCTGATGGGTTTCCTCCTCTTGAGGTTCATCATCTATTTGCATTTCCTGTGGCTCTGCATTTGTACAACCCGCTGTTGGGTCTTCAGAAGTTCCCTGCTCTGAAGATAAAACATTTAGTTCATCAACCCTCATTGTTTTGACTTGCTGGAGTATTTTTCCAAAATGAAGCAACGCTCTCAGCATCAGTTGTTTCATTTTGAAAGAAGTCAATTCTACGTTGGTTAGATCATCCTGAGATCTGAAGTACTTGACATCCTTGCGCATGGGGATTCGATCGTATGCGGCGTTTGCTTCTTGTACTTGCATGGCTGTGGTTTGGTTATCTTCATTCAACACGAGTGTCACATTCTCAATGTCATCTTCGTGACTTTCTTCATTGAACATGTTTTCATTGGGTGCATCTTCCTCCAGAGGATCAAAGTTTGGACCATCCTCTGGCGTGGATGCATTTGTCTCATCCTGCAGAGATTCAGAAAAGGTTTCATCCTCAAGGTTTATATTTGTCTGGAACTCATTGGGTAATGGAGGTTCTTCCTGCTCCTGAACTCCAGTGTCATCTCCTGGTGACTCGACTTTTGTCTGTATTTGGTGATGTAATGGAGCCTCTTCTTCCTGAGGTGCATCAACCTCGACATTTGTTTCAAGTTCATGTGGTAATTGTATAGCACTTGTTTTATCCTCAGAAAATGCAAGATTTGGGCCATCCTGTAATGGGGCATTTTCCTGCTTTGGGGTCTCACCTGAGGTGTAGTCCTTTGTGTCATCATTTAAAAAAGTTGCTTTTTGTTCCTGATCTACTTCGCTTAACTCCTGTATGTCACGTCTCTCATGTTTCAAATCTTTACTTGGTTCCATTTCAGCATGACTTGGTGTCTCAGTTACGGTACCCTCTGCAGATGTGTCTTCGCATGGTGTGAAGATAGCCCCTTGTACCAAGCCGGTCTGAGCCTCCAGGAGTGATGTGATGGTTTCGTCCACAAAGGAAGTTGCAGTGCTCTCAAGATCTTGATTTTCAGTCTTCTGTGGTGCAAGAACCTCAGTCTGATCCACATCCTTCTGTAGGCCTCCAGCTCCATCCTGGTTCGAATGTTTCTCGTGTTCTGCATTTTTTTGGACTGGCTGGAGCGATGCCATTAGACAGCCCACCTTCTGAACCATGGGCGTGGGCCCCTGTTCCACCTCCATCTCCGGCTCTTCCTTTTCATTGTGCTTCGGCGTTGGCGCTCGCTCTGACCTCTGGTAAGGCGTTTGTTGTTTTTTTAAATGGCGGCGTTTCTTCAGCTTCTGTTTGCTAGGCATGTTAGAGTCAGCTCACAGCAGAAGTGGGTGAGAAGATATTCTGATTAGCGTGCATTATGTAGTTTGGGGCCTCCTCCCACCACACCCTCACTCCATACATCACCAATGACTCGTGCTTTTTAAAGTACTAACATGTTTTTGTCATTAGAGACATTGAAGCACCTTACTCTCCAACGCGTGGATAACGTCACACCAGAGTAATCAAATGTGCTGAGTAACACAGCGCCACCTATTTTACTGATACAGTACTACGGCCTCACGCATTCGTAGTCCACACATATTTTACCAGGCGTGACAAGTGACGATTTTAGTGCACAGGGTCGGTTTAAGTTTTTTAAATTTTGTTCTGTTTATCGTAGCAGAATTAATACAATACATTTTTTGTTTATGTGAAACTTATTTTTTTAATAATAATTTTTATTTAACATTTTTTGATAATGTTATCTGGCCAGTTGAAGACTGAAACGGAAAATAAGTCTCTACTGACGCGTAGTGGTTTAAAACTGTAACGGCAGTGGATAGATAAAAAAGAAAATAAAATAAAACTAATAACAATGCATTTTGTCTGTACCACAGGTAAAGGGAAAATGTAAATAAAATAGTAAATAAATTAAATGCATAAGGATAGAAACTACCAGTTTTACTGTAGTGACATTAAAAAAAAACTGCCCATCGAATATTTGGACCAGTTTCGTATTCAGTAAATATGAACAACAGTCCAACAGTATACAAAAAATATGCACAACATTTGAAAGTTTTTTTTTTCAGATGTGTCAAATTCAAACAGGTGGAATGGTCAAATAAATAAAATTAAACTACAAGACGGGGGTCAGCCTGATCAAATGTCGATTTTTTTAAAAATGACGTGTGTAGTCTAGGGAGCCCGATTGGACGTATGAAATGCTGACAAATACTCTACTATGATCAGACGAATAAAGTAGTTTTTTTCTAGGTAATGTTTAATTCATAACAGGGACAAAAGAATTTCCTTTATATAAAATGTCCATAACTTGAACATTAAATGAAAGTAGCCGGTATTATTCAGGCAGGATCAGTAACCTATAATTTATGGATTCGAAAAAGTGGGCTGAAATGACTCAAAATATAATACAAATATTCTATCATTCACAAAACTACAATAAAAAGAAGAATTATGTCATGGTTGCCATGGCGCCCAATTGGCCGCGCCTGTGTGTGTGTCACGGTTGCCGTGGTGCCCAATTGGCCCCGCCCGTGTACGTCACGGTTGCCATGTTGCCCAATTGGCCCCGCCCGTGTGGTGCCAGCTGCGGCTCGTTGAGAGATTGACTTTCTTTAAGCTCAGAGCTCTCTTGCTTCAGGGTTAGCCCGTTAAACGAACTTCTGCCCCACAAGACGTGGGTTCTGACCTGTTCCTGTTTTCCCATACAAACTTCTGCCCCACAAGAGGTGGGTTCTGACTCGATCCTGTTTTCCTGTGATTTCTCCAGTCCGGTATTGTTCTTGTTTATTTTTGTACTGTTTAATTTCGGGTTCCAGTTTTGTTTTCCGTCTATTTCTGTCCTGTTGGTTAGTTTCTCCAGTTTGGTTCCCGTCTAGTTTCTCCTGTTTATTTTCGTTACCCCGATTTGTTATCGATCTCGTCAGTCTCTGGCTTCCTGTCCTTCCACGCCAGACCGGTGTCCAAACGTGCATGACTCCCCATTTCCCATAAAAAAAAAGGCTTGTGTGAGAACGTCACGCAATTGGGTCCTGTATCTGTTCTGGTTCTGACAAATTATCGTAGTGTAGTGATAGAGAAATCAATGCTTTGTGGACCATTGAACATGGGCATAACCAGCCCGTTTTGGGGGGGTGCTCATACATACTGTACACATAAATAAATTAATAAAAATACAAGAAAAAACATTTTAAAAACAGAATAGGGTTGGCACTAAAAAGTTTCGGCTTCATCTACTCCCTTTGGGCACGTGTTTATGTGTCAGATCATAGTTTTGTAAAACAGTTCTTTGTGCAAATATTTTGTTTACTTTTATAAATTAGTGGTTGATCCTAGCAAGAAGAACTGGACCAAAATCCTGGCCAGTCCTGACCAAGTCTCAGGTCAACAAGCAGCCAGAGAACCTTGCCAAATCAGGAGCCAAGCTAGCGGCCAAACCTTTAGAACAAACCCAGCGACCTCAGAGAAGCCTCAGGCCACAGGCAGTTAACCTTTGCTTCAAAACCCTGAATCCTGTGGTCCTTTTCCCAACTGGTTCTCAAGCCTACCAGGAGTCCTCATCTCTCTACAGCCGAGGACATAAGGACTGCACGGTTATCTTCATCGACGCAGAACTTCGCAGAACATCTCATTGTTGCTAGGTATTGGTATTGGTGTGACTTAAACAGTGTTCTTGTTTGCCCACGTCCCTGCGTCTTGGACGCATCATTTTCTGCTGGGGACGCATAGTGTCAAATCAACGTGCAAACCCGGAACGCAAATTTTTTGACGCAAAATTGTCATTATTCCCCGATTACTTTTTTTATTAACAAAGATTTACCGCACGCCAAACTTTTCGTCAGGAAGATCCGCCATTGTTTTGGTCTTGCGACGATCTCGGCAAACGAGATCTCGCTGCTTCGAGATGACGTCATTGTTGTGGTTGTCTCGAGTGAAGGTGAATGTTAAGTATGCCTCAGAAAAACTGTATTAGGTGCAAATCAACACAAAAATCGTGATTTATTCAGTGTCAGTAATAAGTTGAAACATAATGCAGAAAGTGATAACAACGGCAATAATTCGGGCACAAAAACGGAGGAGAAATTCTTCGGAAGACCGCGTCAGGCAAGGAAAACATGTGTGTTGAAGCGAACGATTTGACGAAAAAAAAATAAACAAAAGAATACTCCTAGCAAGAAAAGGACTTTTCTGCCAAAATTGACTAAATTATATTCCTGGTTATATATAGACTAATATTTCAGCAATATTATTTTGTATAATGTACAATATTTTTGTGAAGTGAAGAATCTAAAGTGATAACTGCTTTGTATTACTAATTAACTGTGATGATTAAAACTGAATGAAAATATAGATTAATATTTCAGCAATATTATTAGTGCTGTAAAATATTGTTGTGAACTAAAAAATCATGAAGTGATAACTGATTTGTATTACCAATAAACTGTGATGATTAAAACTGAAGGAATATATAGATTTATATTATATATGTGTCCCCAATTTTACAATTTCAACCTCGATAACACTAAATTTTGGGGACCCAAAGATTTTTGAGCATGCGAGTCCCCGGGACCCATCACTTTTCAGAGCTAAAATGAACACTGCGTAAAGGGGGAATTCTATCAAAATACAGTAACATAATAATCGAACCAACATTTTTGTCCATCCAAATGGTGCGAGTTTAAGTTCTCAACTTCTAGTTTTGTTTTTGTTTTATTTTATTATTATTTAGTGTTTTATTCAAGCTTCTTATGTAGATGATTAGTAGAAGAAAAGTCCATACATCCAAGAGTGTGTGCGTCTTGATTAAAGTACATGGAACTATCAAAACGGTAAAAAGAATTCACCTAATGTGTGTGTAGCCACCGTTCAGAATAACTTAACAAGGTTTTTTCATCTGTTTTCCTGACATAATGATCTAAAAACATATGTGGTGCTCCAAAAAGGCGAGATGAGTTTTAAAAAGAATAAACTGGGCTCTTTGATTCAATTCGTCAATGAATTGTTTGTTTGAATAATTTATTTATCACCCAGATTTGCTACCAATGTCAACTATGATATGCCCACAACATCCAGAGCCCCTCATAATATACAGTATTGTAATATTAACTACAAAGCGGGAGATAGAGAATACAAAACACAAACCCTGAAATACATTTAAATAAAAAAGTGCCATTCAAAAAACAGGGTTTGTATGACTTTTTCATGGCCAAATTTAAGCACTTTTTCAAGCACTTTCAAGGCAATTCTTTCATTTTTTCCAGTACCGACAAAAGAAGGAATCTGGTACAAATCAACAATGCACACTCAGCTTGGCTACGACACACTCTTCTGCAAACAAGGTCTTAGGTAATATAGAAGACAAAGATAGAAAGGAAGTACTGTATGTATAAGAACAGTAAAATGAGCCAAATTTGAGCATATTTCAATGAAGTAGAGTGCATTCGATCTTTTAATCAACTGCTGATCTTTTGCTCTTGTTTTACATATTTTAGTTTATATGTTTTGCACGCTTTTTCTAAAATGTCTAAAATGGTTAAAATAGAATTGTAAATATATATATATATATATTTATATATATATATATATATATATATATATATATATTTATATTTTTATATATATATATATATATATATATATATATATATATATATATATATATATATATATATATATTTTTTTTTTTTTTTCATCATTTAGAAACCTGAAGAGTTAATATATTTAATTTTTATTTTATTGTTTTGCACTTTTAGGGATTTTGTGTTGTTCGACTTTAAATCTGCTCCGTGTGCAAAAACCTGAAATTGTTTTGCATTTTACAATTTTTTAGATCTGTGAATATTACAATTTACATTTCATGTGTGTTTCAGGGATCCCCTGCAAAACATATAAAATTACTTATTACTAAATAATTTGGTGCAAAATGTTTTAAAAATTTTGCAGATATATCTTTAAAAAAAAATCTAAGGCACCATTTGGGAGCCGAGCCTAAAGAGCCAGTTCTCTAAATAAAGCTGTCCTCTCGTGTAAGACCAGTAGAGGGGTGGTGCCACTTCACATGACAACGCCATAATGACAACCCACCAGAGCAGGCGTGTCGGCGTCATTTTCACACACTTTTTTAGAAAAAAACAATTCTTCATTTATTGTGTGATCTATAAAGTCAAACTGCCAAGAAACAAGTCACTGACAACAATTTTAAGCATTTTCAAGCACTACACCCAAAATACAAGTATTTTCCTGACCTCGGAAACACATTAAAATTAAAGCATTTTCATGGATTTCAAGCACCCGTACGAACCTTGAAAAGTGTCCTATACTTCACGTCAACATTTCAAATTTTTACTTGATTCGGCCTTGTGTCCTGAGCAGGGCCAGTGCGTCCTCTACCTGTAGCACAGGAGCAAAAAATGTGAGAACCGTCGAGTCTGCAAAATAGCTGTTGAAGCACCAACTCACCGCAATAAACCAATGCGAGCGTGCACCGTATCTCAGCTGTGAGCTTTCATTCATCTTGCTGGCTGGGGCTAGAGCATGCAAGTGGAGGTGGGCCACGGACGAGAACGGAGGCACGTGGAAGCCAAGCCTGAATTTTGGTGTCAATATATTACATGGGATTTGAATATTTGCATTTGAGATTGGGATTTACCTGATGTCCTGGAGGTCTCGCACTTTATTTTTCTCCAACACGCATCTTCCCATCTCAGCCATACGCTCGACTATGAGAAACATCACAAGAAAAACAGCTTTGATTTAGGTGCCACTGCATATTTCGAACACCACATTCTCCTCGTGCTGATTTATGGTACACTTTCTTCACTTGTGACTGAATATGTGACAACAAACAACATGATCCAAAGTTATTTTGTTGTCATTATCTACAGCACGGGAAAAATACAGGAATAGAATAGAATAGAATAGAATAGAATAGTCTTTATTGTTATTCATATCAGTGTTGTAAAACATTGTTTGCAATGAGATTAGACAAGGCACTCCAGGGTAAAACATGTAATAAATACGCTGGAGAGAAAAAGGATAAAAGACTTTCCAGGATAAATAGAAAAAAATAATAGGAGAGAATAGTGCAAGAATAGTGCATTGTAAGAATAGTGCAATAAAAATAAGAATAAGTAATCCTTTCCTTTAACGTGTGCATTGTGTTCTGCATTCTGATTGGCTAAACAGTCTCCCCGCTTATTATTATTTGGCGGTACAGTAGTTATTTGTAAAAAAAGGAATGATCACAAATTAACAATGTTTTTACAGTACTTCTATGTGTTAAACAAATGCTTGAGGCTGTAAAAGCGGTTAGTTCTTTGGTTTCACTGTGCATATAGTATAGATTTTAATTGAATGATAATTCTAAATAAATTATGGTTTCAACTTCACATATTCTGCCTATCACAGGTTCTTTTTGGAACCTAACCCCCAAGAAAAACAAGTGATTACTGTATTCAGTGCTTTATATTTGTAAGGATGTGCTGCCATCTAGCAGTCAAATGCTGGATGAACATCAATGTTGCTCAATGCACCCCAATAGCAAATTGGGGAACTACATATTTTGTCGATAAGAGGTTGAATAGATTAAATTTAGAATTATGTTGTTGTTTTTAAAAAGGTATTATTCATTGAGTATCTAGTGATTAAAATTGCAAATGAAATGTAATCTATTAATATAAAAATAATATGAAATTACTCTAAACCTTAAGAGTATATTACATATCTTGTCTTTTTAATGATCAAAGAAAAAGCACGGAAAAACACTACAGAAGGTTTCCTAGAGAAAAAAAAATGTATGTAAGCGGGAGCACAGCGGCACAATGGTTAGCGCGTGTGTGGCACAGTTCTAAGGTCATGAGATCAAACCTTCCTGTGTGGAGTTTGCATGTTCTCCCCGTCTTGCGTGGGTTTCCTCCGGGCACTCCGGTTTCCTCCCACATTCCAAAAACATGCGTTTCAGTTTAATTGGCCAAATTAAATTGTCCTAGGTGTGAATGAGAGAGTGAGTTGTCTGTCTCTGTGTGCCCTGTGACTGGCTGGAAACCAATTCAGAGTGTCCCCTGCCCATTGCCCAAAGATGGCTGGGATGGGCTCCAGCACCCCCGTGACCCTACTGAGGATAAACGGTGCAAATAATGAATGGATGTATGTACACTAGTGTCCCCCAAAACATTTTGAGTCGTTGGAAATTTAATAAAAATATGGAAATGACGAAGTCATAACACAATAAAGGTGTGAACATACCATGGTCAAAATATCTATGGTAGACAAAATTACTTTTTATCTCAAGGGTTAAGTAAATGTTATAATTTCAAATACTAAGTAGAATAAAATGTGATTGATTAGTTTGAAAACGGGATATTTAATCTTTTTCAAATAATTGATAGGGTAATAGGACAAAATCAATGGCAATGAATAATAAACTGACTTGAATTCATAATCCCTCATTTATTGCAGTTAATGGGGACCAGAAGCCCCTGCAATATGCAAAAATCAGCAAATAGCCCCACCTCACCCCTATTTTTAAAAATACGCTTTGTTGCCCCACAGCACTAATCGACCGGGGTTATGGATCGTGGCTGAATGGGTGCTGTTTATTGTAGGTGGTAAGAACGGTAAAAAAAAAGAGCCTCTGCGCATGACACAAATTTACTCCTCTCAGGGCCCCGGTCTGAGCAATAGTCGACTGGGGATAAGGGATCGTGGCAAAGACAGTGCAGTTCAGTGGACAGAATAGAAAGAAAAATAGTGTTCTACCGGCCCCTGCTTTCAGCAACAGTCGAACAAGGATAAGAGATCACAGCCACAGGAATATTTTAACATCAAAAAAGGCTGCCAGGCCTCGACAAAATTGCACTGTGCCAGTCCTTGCTTGTAGCACACACACCCAAACCACTTTTTGCCCGACAGAACGGCTAAGTCAGGGGTGGCTAACGCGGTCCTGGAGAGCCCCATTTCCTGCATGTTTTGGAGGTTTCGCTGCTCCAACACAGGTGACGCCTATTTTCAGCTTTTTAGCAAGCTTTGCGAGAGCTTGATAATGATCCAAGAGATTGGAAAATGATATGCAAATGCACAACCTGATAACGCTCAGGAAAGTCTGAAAGCACAAAGGTATTCAATGCAGTCTTCTGATCGACTGCCGAGTATGCAAATTGCTAAACAAACCGAAATTCCGAAATTTCCAAACCGAACAAAGATTTTGAAATCGGAATAAAGCAAACGTTTGATTTGGAAAAAAAAAAAAAAAAAAAAAAAAAATCCTTTTTTTTTTTTTTTTCTTCCTTGAAAAAGTTGTCGGCCACCCGGGCAGAGAGTTTTTGTAAGTTGTACGCCCGACGTAAAAGATGCATGCCCTGGGCGTCCGAGCAGACGTTATTTCAGACACTGCCTTTGTTCGTCTGATGGCTGACTTTATGACAGGAGCGAGAATCATACCTAGACCAACGTTTTACATTATATATGGCCCCTTGTTTGTCCCCTGGTATGTCCATTAGCTAACCCTAAAGATTAGAGATCTTAAGGATTAAATCAACAATGACCCAATGAAGGGCTCGTCCAAGAATACAACCTGAAACCTCTCACACCCTAGGCGAGAATCATGCCTCCAGACAAACGAGCCACATTTTACATGGCCTGTTGTTTGTCCCCTTATATGTCCATTGGCTGACCCTATAACAGGGGGTTTCTTAAAAAAAAATCACAATTGCTCTAGACCAAACGGCACTGTTTTGAACGACCTATGGCCTTTATTTATCCGATGGCGGACCTTATGACAGGAGGTCACTTAAAGATTATACCATCACCAACCTAATAAAGGGCTAATTCGGGAATTGAACCCGAGATCTCTCGTATTCTAAGTCAGAATCATACCTCTAGACCAAGGAGCCACATTTGAAAGTATATAAAATAACAACTCTGAAAGACGGGATTTCTTAAAAAATAAATCACAATTGCTCTATAACACAATGACCACACACACCCAAATCAGGTATCATACCCCTAGACTTAACAGCACAGGTTTGAATGATCTATGCCCAGCTCTGGATTGGTGGGGAACCGGCTGCTGTCATTCACTCCCAAGAGATGCTATGTCTTTTTCAAATATGCATGCTTCAGCTCCATTCTAAGCTACAACGATGTCTATTTGTGAATGATCAGGACCGAATTAGTAATCCGGTACAGTTACTAATTACCTGTTGAAAAATTTCATTAGTAGCATATCCGAATTTCATAATATTGCAGTAATGAAACTTGATTACTCTTGATTACTTTTAGATTAGACCAAATATGCTCATAAAAGACACAAAAACTTAAAAATAAATACAATTATTCAAATTTTAACAAATTATAACTTTAACCAAGATCGGGTAGTTGCTTAAAGTCCAACAAAAAAGTGTTCACATTTTAACTATGTAGTATAGTGTGGGTGAAGTAGGTAGATCCCTCCACCACTAGAAACGGGGGGCAGCATTTCCTGCAGTGTGTCTTCCATCTGATCTTGAAGATGGGTCCTTTCGCGTGTTAAGCAAATGTGCGAACCACTTCACTACCAGTGTATTGATGAAGTGTATTGTCTTCAAGTACGTTACAAACCCAATATTGTCTGTAATTTACTGCGTGTGTGTGTAATGAATGATACGGCAGCGAGAGAGTGGCGCGACCGGACAAAGCAAATTCAAACAAAGCTAATGCTGACAAGGAAAAGAATGAAAAACATAAAAACTAATACTCACCAGACTTAAATATCCCCTGTAATGTGCAACATAAAATACTTTTAAATAACATTGTAATCCTGCAAAGTAATCCTTATTTTTACAAAATATAACTGTAGTTTGATTATGTCTTTTTTTCTGTAACCGTAAGCTAATACAATTAGATTTTTTGAATCCTGATTATGTAACGTCGTTACATGTATACTGTTACACCCCAAGCCTGTAAATCATGGTGGGGGAACCTATGGCTCGGGAGCCATATATGGCTCTTTTCATGAGTACATATGGCTCCGAAATAAAATGTAACTATTGCACATCTCTCTCTGTGGCGTTCCAAAGTCAAGTGATTTCATCCCGATTTTGGTCCATATAAAGCCGAAGCAACTTAATGCAGAAGTTCGATAAGAAACCATTTAAACTGATGAATAAAAACGATGGCAAACGACTTTGATTGGGTGAGCAGTACAGGTGGGCGGATCTTTGCACGCAGCGCAAGGCACTTCCTTCTCTCTCTCTCGCTAAGTGCAGTCTAGATCGAAAGGGAATATGACGATATGCTCATCGTTTGCAGTAATTTGTGACATTTTTACAAAAGAACATTGCATGCACCTTGTTTTGAAACCGTTGTTGAGGACAAATTTCATGGAAAAAATTGCCTCGACACTCTTAACTGAAGGTGGAAGACAAATTGTAAATGGCATATTTACATTGATTTGGGACACAGGATTTGGCATTACAGTGGGACCTCGCTACTTTGCGGTTCCATGTTCGCGGGTTCAGAGCTTCGCGGGTCTAAAAAATAATGATAATAAAATAAAATGATAATATATATATATATATATATATATATATTTATTATTATTATTATTTTTTTAAAGCATTTTTGAAGGGGCGTCGCTACTTCCCGGATTTTTATTTTTCGCGGGTGGTTTTGGTCCCCATTGACCGCGGGATTACTGTATTATCATTTCATACATTTGATTAAATCATCAAATGATACACAGTGACATAAAATGAGCTGAAGAATTAGCTTTTGTCTAGAGAGCATGTTTGGCAGTTTTTTTTTTTCAATTTTGTCTGAAAATATATGATGTGGCGCTCTCAATTTCTTTTTAAAACATTTTTTGCTTTTATGGCTCGTTGGGTCAAAAAGGTTCCTGACCCCTGCTGTAAATGATCAATCACTGTCACTTTAACCTTTGGCACTTGGACAGTCGTCGAGCTTCTTTGACACAAATAAAAGGACTATATGCAAATTACTGTCTGTTTTGTCTCATTCTTAAAAATATATGAATAAATACATTTCTAAAAAAAAAAAAAAAGATTCTAGCGCAAAACCTGATGCATACATACACGTAAGTGTAATGTTTATTTGTGTTTCTTCGTAATAAAGTTTTTATTTCCTGTTAGAATACCTTGTTCCTAAAACTGAAAAATGAGTAAAAATGCACCAGTTGGTCATGTTTTTAATATTTAAACATTTACCAGTGGAAATATGTTGGGCACTCAGCTTTTTACAGTTGCTGATGTGCGTCCTGGTGATGACGAGGTAGTGATGGCCAGCGCCCGGTTTGACATCCCGGAAGCACAACAGCTCCTCATCCTACACACAAACAATACTAAAAAAAACACGTCCAGTATTTACTGAATAATTACTCACGCTCATGAGAATTTCTGTGTCCGTTTGGTTGTTCGCTATCTGACAAAAAGGACATTCGTCATCTTCTGCAGTCGCCATTACATTATTTAGAGAAGTTTTGCAAGTGAGCTGTCAGGAAAATTAATCGATGATCGAGTGAATTGAGCTAGGATGCGTTCGTGATTTGCCGTAAATTCCAGTATTTTTTTTACTGAGTCATGGCAAATTAAAAAATGGCACGAGACAAAACAACTAACAAATTTTAAAGGAACAATAAATGCTACGGATTTACGTAGAATGGGCTGCATAGATAAAGCAAATTAGAAAAAAAAATAGGAAACGCTTACCTCAAGCCAAGGGTGGGATCCTTAAGTGCAGGAGTGTCAAACTCATTTTAACTCTGGGGCCACACGATAGAACACAATTTCTGTCGGGGGCCGAACTAGTAGATTAGAGAGAAAGAAAGAGAGAGATAAAGAAATAAGAGCAAGAGGGAGGGAAAAGAAGAGAGATGGCGGAACAAAGAAAGAGAGAGAGGCAGAGAGCGTGAGAAACAAAGAGATAAAAAGAGAAGTCGTGAGAGAGGGGGAAGGAAAGGGAGAGGAAGAGAGAAATCCAAAGAGAAATAGAAAGACAGAAGGAGAGAGAAGAGAAAAGAAAGTGCGAAGGGTAGGAAGAAGGAAAGAGAAAAGAGAGAAAAGGAAAAAAATGAAGTTAGAACAAAAGAAGTTAAAAAGACACAGAGAGAGAAAGAGACAAAGAGCAACATAGGAAAAGATAAAGAGAGACACAGAGAGTGGGAGAAAAGGTGTGGAAGAGAGAGTGAGAGAGAGAGAGAGACAGAGAGAGAGAAATAAATACAAGTGCAGTGTCTTTGTGAGAGGCACCTGGCTTTGGCAACATCAAGTCGACATATTTCAACCTGCAGCTTGTTTTTCTCCTGCGCTTCTCTGAGTGTTGACTCGCGGGCCGGATTCAATCCCTTAGCGGGCCTGATTTGGCCCGCGGGCCGCCTGTTTGACACCTATGCTTAAGTGTATTGTACATTATTTGTGCATGGGGATTATTTATCATATTTAAAAATTTAAATACAAAAACTAATTAGTTTATTAAATTGTTTAAAGTGTTCACAGATAATAGAATGTATCCATGTACAGAGCGGTGGTGGGCCGTTGCTGGCCTAAAAATATTCAAATCATGTGATGTACTGTTCTTATATTTTGTCCATGAATACTTACAAATTGTCAGCTTCCTTTCATTGCTTCTCCCTGGTTGTGCGGCTTCCAGATGTCTGCTTTCATATTTGAGCATTTATTAACCAATCACCTTTCAGCAAGGCTTGTTGCCAGGCTCAGAAATCTGCCCAGAGGCCTTCACAAACAAATCACAAGGCCCTGTATCATAACATAGGTGTAATATAGCCAGATTTCAAGATAGCAAACTGAGGGCCTTCTGGAAGGCTTTGATAAATTTCAGCTAAGTAGCAAGAGAGTACTCAGTTGGTTTGGACACATGGAGAGGGTGGATGAGGAGCGAATGTTGAAGAGGATCTACAGAGCAGAAGTCAATGGAAGGAGACCAAGAGGAAGGCTGCAATTGACGTGTATGGATGGTGTTATGAGTGCACTGCAGGAAAGAGGTCTAAATATAATGGAAGCTAGAGCTCTTGTTGGTGATAGAAAGGAGTGGAGAGGTGTTGTAAAAGGATAGTGGGATTGTGGACGCGTTCTTAAGGATGGGCTGGGCGTATGATGCAGCAAGGGTAAACCAGTGAAAGCTGTCGGGCCCTGCTGTTGAACAAAAGAGTGTGTTGTGTCACCCTGACCCGAGTGACATGGCCGCTTTCTGGTGTCCCGTTTCATCTGGAGGGATGAAAGCACCAAAGTCTAAAATATATTATTCTACTAAATTATAATAGCGTTTGTTTTCACTTTACATTGTACTTTTTTATAGTGAGGGACTTGAATGTCAAGCAACTGAGAATATCTGAAAAACACACAAAAAATGTTTAATCTTTTAACATTGCAGTTTTCAGTGCAACAATAAAAAACTAGAATACATTTTACTTTTTTATGTATAACACATTATTTCTGAAAAACGCAGAATACATTAATAAAATATTTACAGACTTATTTAAAAAAAGATAACATAAAAAATAAATACACATCACTTCACTGAAGGCCTAGGTGTAAAATGCTAGGCCCCCATTGGTTAAAGACTGTGGCAATAGAAATATTTCCTTAGGAACATGAATATTAAAGCAACACTTTAGATGATCTTTGAACAGTTTTTAAGCGGCAACAATATTTCGTAAAATAAGTGAAGGCTAGAGGGCGGCACTTTGAAGCCTGGTCAGCACGAACGCCTCACAGTAAAGAGGTCCCGAGTTTGTTTCCAGCAACCAGCCTCCCTTTGTGAAGTTGGCATGTTTTGCAAGCACTTCGTTTTCCTCCCACAATCCAAAAACATAAAAACTGTATACAAGTGTATACTGCCACCGCGTTTGATAGTGAGGATGGTGTTTTCAGGGTTATGTGCAGTGTTACTCGAACACCAAACAAAACGCTTTGCATTCAGCCCAAAAAGTTCAATTTTGGTCTCATCTGACCTGAGGTGTGTTCAGGAGAGTGAGTGATTGCTATCGCGAGCTATCGCTAGCTTCTGAACGGCCAGTGATTACTGAGCGCTCGCGTGCCCGAGTAATCACGGGAGAAAGACCGCTTACTTTGATTTCCAACATGGCGTCGACAGTGCAGAAGATGGAGGATCTCACCCTGACGAGTGCTGTTGGCGATGTAATATATCGTCTTACATTGCCTGGTAATGTTTGTGAACAATGCAAGACAGGTATGACCCTTCCACTGCGTTTAGGATAACCTTAACTGTGTCAATATGCGAACTGTCGCTCATATCAGCCAACTCGCTCAAAGCAAGCTGTAGAACGAAATCCATTGTACTGTCGTCGGCCATTTTGGATCAGTAAGGCAATCACAGTGAGCGATTACAAAACGTTCAGCAGTGCGCGGCAAGCGATTATCAAGAGACTACATGTCTGATCACTCTCCTGAACACGCCTCAGAACACCTTGTTCCACATGTTATTTGTTTCTCCAACATGGCTTCTGGCAAAGGCCAAAACTGGCCTGTCAAGGAGCGGAGCGGGAAACAGAAAATAAGGACCCATTCGCGTAGACGTACTCACAATTTATTGGGGGAGGATGAGGAGGGTGCACACGCTCGATCCGGAGATCGATGGTCGCGGAGGGATTTAGAAATCCAAACAAAAGAAAAGTTGTCAAAAACAAACAAACGTATCAGACCAAAAACAAAACAGGATCAAACACAGGCAAACCTACAGACTAGGCATTTCTCAGAGCCAAACCGAACTTGCAGAAATCTCACAGAAGGTTCACAAAAATCTCACAGGTTTAACAAACGCTCAGGCAAAGCATAGTTAGAAGGAACGCGTTTAAGTACTCCAAAAAGCAATCATTTAATGCGCCTCAGCCGGTGTCCATGGACGGGGCCAATTGGGCGCCGCGGCTACAGCTCCAGAATCCAGCGCCACCCGGCTGGGACCGACTGGGAACCATGGCAACCGCACCCGATGTGACAGAAACCCCCCTTCAAGGGACGACTCCTGAAGTCCCAACAAAACCCAAATACATCGCCCCCCCAGAATGGGCTAATGCTCTCGAGGAGGGCAGCCCCACTCCAGCCTCTGAAAACGCAAGAACGGGGAGAGGCAGGGCTGGCAGGCGGACGAATTGGAGCGGCAGGCGGACGAACCGGGCAGGTAAGCAGACGAATCGGAGTGACGGGTAAAAGAATCAGACAGGCGGACGGGTGAACCAGGCAGGCAGACAGGTCGACAAACAGGCATGGCAGGCGGACGGACGGACGAGTCTGACAGGCGGACAAGCAAATCAGGCAAGGAGACGTGAACCTCTGACAGATCGGTCGTTGCAGGAGAGTTGAACAGGCGAGTCAAAGAGTCGGAAAGGCAGGCAGACGAATCGGAGTGGCGAGCATAGGAATCGGACATGCAGATGGGTGAATCTGGCAGGCAGACAGGTCGGCAAACAGGCATGGCAGGCAACAGACGGACGAGTCTGACAGGCGGACAGGCCAATCAGGCAAGCAGGCTGGAACTTCAGACAGATCGGGGATTGCAGTAGAGTCGAACGGGCGTGTTGAAGAGTCGGAGTGGCAGGCAGACGAATCGAAGTGGCGAGCAGACGAATCGGACTCAGACAGATTGGGCGTTGCAGGAGATTCAGCCGAGTCAGACGGGCGAGTCAAAGAGTCGGAGTGGCAGGCGGACGAATCGGAGTGGTAAGCAGATTAATCGGAGTGGCGGGCTGGGTAGTCAGACTGGGGAGCAGAGGAGCCTGACTGACAAATGGGTATGGAACGTTGGCCGACAGGCGCGGAGTTGATGCCGACAGGCGCGGCTTTGAGGTCGACGGGGACTTCGGACAACTCTGCGCCAAATCTTCCCGGAAACCCCATTCGAGGCACAGCAATTTCCACGGCGGGCGAGGCCGTGGGTCGGATGGGCAGGAAAGGTGACAACGCGGTCGGAGAAGAGACCCCGGGAGGCGGGGCTGTTGCCGACAGGAGCTCATTCAGCTGACGCGACATGAACTCAGTCCGCTGAGCTAATTGCTTGAACTGGCGTCATATGCTCCGTTGAGTTTGCTCGACCTGCAGTTAAAGGGTGGTGACCTCACTGGGCGATCGCCAGACGGTGCCCTCCGTCCGATCCAACTGCTGGAGAGCGCAGGGAACATCCATCTCACCCAAATCCGCGCTGGTGTGGGTCCACGTCTGGCCTAAGCGTTCTGTCACGGAGTGGAGCGAGAAACAGGAAATAAGGACCCATTTGCGTAGACGTACTCACAATTTATTGGGGGAGGATGAGGAGGGTGCACATTTCCGGGGATCGATGGTCGCGGAGTGGATTAGAAATACAAACAAAAGAAAAATTGTCAAAAACAAACAAATGGATAAGACCCAAAACAGGATCAAACGCAGGCAAGCCTACAGACTAGGCATTTCTCAGAGCCAAACAGAACTTGCAAAAATCTCACAGAAGGTTCACAAAAATCTCACAGGTTTAACAAAGTTTAACAAACGCTCAGGCAAAGCACAGTTAGGAGGAACGCGTTTAAGTACTCCAAAAAGCAATCAGTAATTGCCCGCGCCCGACGTGACATGGCCTTCTTATGGTAATCTTTCAGAAAGGTCTTGCTTCTTCCAACTCTTCCATAAAGGCCAGATTTATGCGGAGTACAACTAACAGTTGTCTCAACTGTGTATGCCTGCAGGTTATACAATATGATCGTGGGTCTTTTGGTTGCGTCTCTGATTAGTTTTCTTCTTGTTTAGTCCAACAGTTTAGAGAGAAAGACAGGTCTTGGTAAGTTTGCGGTGGTATTATGTTCTCTCCGTTTATATATTTTTGCTTGCACAATGCTTGAAAAGATGTGGAAATGTCGTGAAATCTTCTTGTATCCCATTCCTGCTTTGAACTTTTCCGCAAATATATCCTGGACGTGCCTATTGTTTTCTTTCATCTTCATAATGCTGTCTGTAGAACTCTTAGTCTAGAGTGTAGTGCATTTAAACTGACACTGAATTCACAATGTCTCCCATTGTTGGTCATTTAGGTCGACGTTGGATCATTCAGAAGTCATCAGGGAAGCTCTGGAGTCAGTTAGCTGAGCTAAGAAATCAAAGGGACAACATTTTTACAACACCTACAGAACGTGGGGAACCATTCGTTTGCAGGCGTTTCCTTAAAGTGTTTTCCTAAGAAAGAACATATGGGAAATGATCATTGATGCATCATAAAAAAATTCATGCAGTAAGTGAAATTGGATCTGCTGGAACTCACATTGACAAAGGAAGGTGTCCCTTGTAGAAATTTAAAGAGCATGTTGTCTTCTATCTCGGTTGCCGGGGCCAGAACGTGGAGGTGTAAATGATTGACCGACGTGTAGGGAGGTTGATGGAATCCGATCCTAAAAAGATATACGAGACAAAACAGTGCACATGCTAGCTTATCACTAATGATAAAAAAAAACAACTCCAGTTTTTACTTCTGATTTCTTTCATATTCTGATAAAAAAATGTGTACCATATTTTATTGGCAATATAAAAACAAAGGTTAAAAGGACAGTCTATGTTTTTTGACCACTAAATGTCAGTTTGTGGTGTTGTGCAACCAAAAACCGAGGACTAAAAACCACTCAAAGTGACCCAAATGCACCATTTGACTTCTCTTTTTTTTTTTTTATTTGCCCAAAAGTTTTGAGGTTATTGGGTACCCGTAGCATCAAAATGACGGACAATTATGTCAGCTCCCTTTAAGCAAGGCTCATGTTATGTAAAATAAATGATAATTTGTCAACCAACAAGTATTTGAAAAATGAACGCTTGCATGATAGTTTATTTATTTTTGCTGATTATTCAAATAAATATTGTGTTTATTTATGAATGAAGTTTTCTTTTAACCACTAGGAGGTACAAGATAACACACACTGTTTCTTTAAGATATGGTCAGTAACATGGAGCCAGGGGAGGCAGGTGAGGCACTGCCATTGTAGATATAAAATATTGAAATACATTAAATAATATTTATTTAAGTTATTTCTCATTTAACTTTACAATTTTTGTATTTTCTTTTTCAAAATCAATGCATTTTCATCTCATCTCATCTCATCTCATTAGCCGTACCGCTTATCCTCATTAAGGTCGCGGGGGGGCTGGAGCCCATCCCAGCCATCTCCGGGCAGTGAGCAGGGGACACCCTGAACTGGTTGCCAGCCAATCACAGGGCACACAGGGACAGACAACTCATTCGCTCATTCACACCTAGGGACAATTTGGACCGGCCAATCCACCTGAAATGCATGTTTTTGGAACGTGGGAGGAAACCGGAGTGCCCGGAGGAAACCCGCGCAAGCACGGGCAGAACATACGAACTCTGCACAGGAAGTCTGGAGCTGGATTTTAACCCACGACTGGTTCCCATGACATGAACTGTGCCGCACAAGCGCTAACCACTGCGCCGCCGTGCTGCCCGCATTTTCATCCCATTTTATGAATATTAATACAGTTAGTACGTAACACATTATTGTGCCGAGCAGATACAGAATGAGGCAGGCAATCCTCGTGCCTCATGGCAGGTGGCTATAGTGAGACTAAGGCAGACCTGGGCACTCCGGTCCTGGAGGGCCATACGTCCTGCCAGATTTTGAAGTTTGCTCTTCTTTAACTCAGGTGATACAAATTATAACCTCGTTAGCAAGCTAGCAAGTGCTCGTTAACGATACTGGTGATTGGAATCACCTGTATTGGATCAGAGAAACCTCAAAAATCATGCAGAACATACGGCCCTCCAGGACCGGAGTGCCCAGGTCTGGACTAAGGATTCAGACTTGGCGCACACTTCAGCCCCAAACAATAGAAATAGGGATAGTATTAGTAAGCTAACAAAAAGTCAAGACATCCAGTATTTCGTTTCTATGCATGTAGACAGTGTGAAGTCTTTTTTTTTTGTTCGTTTGAAAGTTCTTTCTTTCTTTCTTCATTTGGCTGACGAATTGAGAAAGATTAAAGAAGAACCCTTAGGTGTCAAACAAGTTCTTACTTTTGAGGAACGCACGGTCAAAAGAGTAACAAAGAACAACGACGGGTTGATTGTTTTAAAAAACTTCAATAAGAGAGGACCCGACCCGAACCTTAATGTAATGATTGATGGGCTTGGTTGGGTTTGGGTTCATGCTTAAGATTTTACCTCTACCGGTCATGCAGGTGAGGCTGTTTCTCACCTGTCATCATGGATATATAACATTAAAAACACATCAAATGATTATATCTCATCCGTGTTAAATTTCTTGCTCATTTAGGTTGACAATTTTTGGACTTTCTTTTTCAAAATCGTGGATTTTTACATCAGATTGTGAATATTATTGGACAATTAGCATGTAATGTATTACTGTGACGGATGTCTGCAGATGCAGTGAGGCACGCAGTTCAGACCAAGGATTCTGATTCGGCACACACATCAGCCCCCAGAAATAGAATTGGGGATTGTGTTAGCAAGCTACCTGTTTACAGCAATATCACCCTGAGAACACCTGATTCCGGGAAGCTATGCAGTGTCGGGCCCGGTTAGTACTTAGACGGAGAAAGCCTGGGAATACCAGGTTACGTAAATCAGCCATTTGGCACACGCTCTGCTGCAACAGCACTGACTGTGCCCCTCCATACTTTTTCTGCACTGCCAATTAAATAAATAATATGTAGGCTAATTTACTGTATTTGTAAATCTGACCTCACCACACGTCCCGGGAGTTTGATAAATTGAAAGACTGTATACTTTCTATATCCTACCTTACGTCGTTCATATCTGCGACTCCTTGTTCCTGTATACTGCTCGTCCCATTTTAACCATCTTTTCCACTGTAATAAACAATTTGTAAGCAAAATATTTTAACATTTACACGAATTTAGCCATAATAAGAAGCACACAGACCAAGTTGGACGTGTCCTTGGTGCAGGCAGAAGCAGTTGACAATGTGCTCAACGGGAACAACCAAGTAATGATGAGGAGCAGCAGGACAAATGTCCTGAAAACACACCAGCTCCTTATCCTGGATCAATAGGGACAATTCTGAAGGAAATGCACCATGCTGGAAAACTTGTCTGTTTAACGAGTGTCCTTAAAGGCAGCATACTTTGTGGTGCTTTCAAGAACTTGTTCGTAGTCAGTATGAGGAAGAAAATTGAAAATAAAAACAAAATATGCTATATTGTTGATAAATTTTGTTCATGTCAGACCTTCCAACTAATATTCTTCAATGCAACGTCATGGCAAATATGTGATTTATGCATTGAAAAATACTCGTTGTCTGACCTTTTAACTACCGTACTTGAACGCACCATCACGGCAGATTCCTGAATGGTACATGGTCTGCATTTATGTAGCGCTTCTCAAGGGAATGTGTTTATACATAAGTTTTAAAAATAAATTCGTAGTATTTTATCTTAAAATATGCATGAAGTATTACATACAAAATGATTTTTTTTATGGCAACTAAACTATTTTAGACTGGGTTTATAATCACAAAAAATCATTCGCTTCCTGTTTGCCCCTCTGTCATGACAAGAACACCCGAAAGACAAATACAATGAGTTACCTTTTTTAACACTTTAGCCTCTTTGTCTTCACCGTTGGCTATCATACAGAAAGAGCAACAATAACTTTTGCTCGCACTCGAGTCCATTTTGTTTCACTTTTGGAGCGTCTTCGGGCTGCCTCAATTGAGTGACATAACCACGATCAAGAATGTGCCTGCTCCCTTTCCGTGACGTCACTCAGCACGAAGCGTGAGAGTTGATCGACTCGCTTGCAGTTGTCAAATCGTTTAAAAAACGCGACCTTTTGCTAAATTCATTTAATGACATTCCCTTACATCAATGCAGTCGAAATAGCACTCTCATCTGTTTAGCACAGTGGTAGACAAACAAGGCATGCTTTGAATGAATGAAAACTTTATTCGAACGTTAAAATAAAAACAGAAGTCAAGTCAAGTCATTTTTATTTGTATAGCCCTAAATCACGAAGAGTCTCAAAGGGCTTCACAGATTATTACACTATATTACACAGACTGTTTTTCAGCCGACGAGAAGAGTAGGTTATTCATATGCTATGGAGTAGAAGTGAGTTTTAAGTTTAGATTTAAACATTTCCACTGAGGTTGCAGATCGGACCCCAGGGGAAAGAGCACTCCACAGCACCGGTGCCCGGATGGAGAGCGCTCTCGAACCAGCAGAACACTTCTTTGCTCTTGGGATCACCAGAAGACCGGCACTCCCAGATCGTAGCCTTGGACCGGGACATAGGGGCAAATCAGATCTGAAAGATAAGAGGGAGCAAGTCCATGTATGATTTTGTATAATACTGAGAGAACCGTGAAATCACATCTAAGGCTAACTGGGAGCCAATGCAGGTTAGCCAAAATCGGTGTTATGTGATCGTACTTTTTTGTCCTAGTTAAAAGCCTCGCTGCGGCATTTTGTACCAGCTGAAGAGACTTGATTCTAGACTTCGGGAGACCAGAGAGTAGTGCATTACAGTAATCGAGACGGGAGGTAACAAACGCATGAATTATAATTTCCGCATCCGACTGAGACAGTATTGAACGGATTTTAGCAATGTTACGAAGATGGAAGAAAGCGGTTCTAGTAATTTTCTTTACATGCATTTCAAAGGATAGATCAGGGTAAAATATGACACCTAAATTTTTAACTTAGTCACTCTGTGTGATGTGACATTTGTCAATGTTCACAGCAGTTTTTGAGAATAAGTCACGGCATTTAGATGGACCAATGACTAACATTTCGGTCTTTTCAGATTTAAGACGCAAGAAATTGAGTGACATCCACTCTTTTATCTCAATGAGGCAGGCCTCCAAATTTCCACAGTTTAGTGTGGGAGATTCCTCCTACGAAATATATAGTTGAGTGTCGTCTGCGTAACAGTGGAAGCTGATATTGTACTTGCGAATAATATCACCTAATGGAAGCATGTAAATGCTGAAAAGAAGGGGGCCAAGCACTGAACCCTGCGGAACACCACAGGTAACATTAAAGGGCTCGGATGTCATTTCACCATATTTAACACAGTGCGTCCTATCTGAGAGGTAGGCTCTGAACCACGAGAGGACGGTTCCTGAGAGACCAATCCATTTTTCCAACCGTCCTAGTAGGAAATTGTGGTGCACTGTGTCAAAAGCAGCACTAAGATCCAGCAGCAGCAAAAGTGATGAAGCGCCAGAATCCATTGCCAGTAGGAGATCATTTGTTACCTTGATCAGAGCTGTCTCAGTAGAGTGGTTAGCCCTGAATCCTGATTGCATGGATTCAAAAAGGTTATTCTCGGATATGAAATCATTCAGCTGCTGTGCCACTACTTTTTCAAGTACTTTAGAAAGGAAAGGTAGGTTTGACACAGGTCTATAATTACTTAAGATTTCTGGATCAAGGTTGGGTCGTTTCAGTGTGGGTTTAATAACGGCGGACTTAAAAGCTGCTGGAACTACACCTGAGGAGAGTGATATGTTTATAATATTTAGAACTGAAGGCTCAAGGACGCCAAAAAGACTTAATAAGTGAACCTGGAAGCAGGTCGAACTGGCAAGTTGTCGGTTTGGCCGCATTCACCACCTGTTTGAGATCATCAAGTGACAGTTCACTAAAACCGGACAATTTCCCTGGACAGCCACCCTGTCGTGCATCTGTAGATTTCAGCCCTTTAATATTTGTGGTATTAATAATTTCTTTAGCAATTTCTTCCTGTATGCATTGGATCTTCTTAGTAAAGAAGACCATTAAGTCATGAGCAGAGTGCATCAAACTATCTGCGATAGTCTGTTGCCTTGTAAGCGATGCTACAGTGTCAAAAAGGACTTTGGGATTGTTCTTTTGAGACGCAATCACCTTCGAAAGGTAGGCCGATTTTGCAGAGGCCGCTTTATACTTTAACAAGCTGTCACACCAGGTTTGATGGAAAACCTCAAGCTTGGTAGCGCGCTATTTTCTTTCCCATTTTTTGCATTCTTGTTTAAGGGTTCTCGTTTCATCAGTAAACCAAGGCGTACGTCTTTTAGGACGTGATTTTAGCTTTATGGGCGCTATTGAATCCAGGACACTAGTCAGGGTGGTATTGAACTCATTCATGAGTGAGTCAATCGAGCCATTGTATGAAGGAAAGGACGCAACTGCTCCAGGAAGGAGTTCAAAGAGCTCAGAAACTGTGCCAGTGCTTATATTGCGTCCGCTAAATCCTTCAGCTTTTTTAACACTACATTTAGCTAGCACCTCAAATGTAACTAAATAATGATTCGAGATAACAGTAGTACACGGTAACACCATAATGTTTGAGGTTAAAACTCGAGTCAGAATCAAGTCTAGCGTGTTTCCATTTTTATGGGTTGGCAAATCAACCAGTTGATTAAAACCAAATGCATCAATTAGAGACCTAAACGCAATAGTAAGTGAACTGAGTGGGGAGTTCATATGAATGTTAAAGTCCCCCATAATTATAATTTTGTCTGCATAGGTTACTAGTTCAGACAAAAGTTCAGCAAATTCGTCTAAGAAAGGTGTGTATGGCCCAGGTGCGCGATAGATAGTTATTACATAAATTGTAATTATTAGAGGTACGAGGATTAAATTTGAGCGATTTTTCAGAAATGAGCGCGACACCGCCACCCTTTTTCAACGTGCGTGCTACATGGCTACTCGCGAGGGGGTAAAGCATAATTTAGCGCTAAATACTCATCTGGGCGTAACCAAGTTTCACAAAGACCCATACAGTTAAGTTTATAATCACGAATAATGTTATCAACAAGTAAAGCTTTAGGAGCAAGCGATCTAATATTTAAAAGACCAAATTTTAGCTTTGCTGAATCATTTGACTTAGCTGTAGTCTTTGTAGAGATCGTCAAAAAATGCAGCCGCTGGGGCCGTTCGTGAGCAATACACAATAACAATAACTCAACAAAATAATGTTACATTATATGTTCGAAAAGGGGTAGTAAGAAGCAAATGTTTATATTCCCTACCCCTTCATCTTCCCTATTAAATACACCAATGACATAACAATTGTTATAATATTAATAATAAGTCATATAACAATAGCAACAATGACACAAAGTTAACCATTGTTCTAGACGCACTATTCTTAATCTCTCGTATCACTCATACCCCATTTTCTTCATTTCTGTATTCCACCCGGAATGTTTTTTGTATTTAAATTTGAACAAGTGAATAGTTGGACATTTTTTGATTTCGTCTTGTAAATTGTTCCAAAGTTTGACTCCACACACAGACACACACATACTTTTCCTGGTGGTTCTCACCTTTGGGATTATGAATTTACTACAGCCCCTTAAATTATAATCTCCCTCTTTTCGAATGAATAATTAATGGATGTTTTCTGGCACTGTGTTTTTGTTGACCTTAAACAGCAGTTGTGCAGTGAAAGATTTTACTAAACCAGCTAATTTTAATAATTTGGACTGCAGGAATAAAATATTAGTATGATCTCGATATCCTACCCTGCTTTTGAATGTGAAAAGAAAAATATATTCTACAGAAACACAAAAACATACAGCAATCCTATACTACAAAAATACTACAAGAATGCAATGCCAGTTCTATTACAAAAAAACTAAATAAATATGACAAATCTACTATGGAAATGCTAAAAAAGAATATACGGAAATAGTCCTAAAATACGATCTGTCGACCCTGGTCATATCCCTCGAGAGGGGTCACCGACAGCAATACAAACACAATACAAACACGTACACAAAAACAAAGAAAAAACAAAGGAAAAAAGTAGCAAAAACACAGAAAAAAATGACCATGGCCAACACAAATGCTCAAACACCCTAACAAGTTATGCAACTTTAGTTAAATGTAGTTAGTGCTCAACTAAAATACTACTGTACTTTAGAAATACTCCGAAAATACAATAACAGTAATACTATAAAACACACACACTACTAGAAAAAAAATCACCACTGAAATGCAAATACAGACGTATTACAACAGAAATACTGCAAAAATACAACTGCAGTAATACTACAAAAATCTACTATGGAAATACTCGTCAAGTCATGTTTATTAGTTTAGCACTTAATCTCAAAGGGCTGTACAAAAAACTACAATTAAATTACGAGAATACTACAGAAACACTATAAAATACTACAAAAATAAAACTAAACTAATATTACAAAATACTACAGATTTATAACGAAAATTCTACTGTGGAAATGCAAAAACATGAAAATACTACAAAAATACTACTGTAGAAATACAAAAATATACAGTAATACTACAAAAAAATACAGAAAAACAACAAAATCTGCAGCAATACTAAAATAATTTAACTACAGTAATGCAAAAAAAAATAATAAAGTGCTTTAAACAGGGACCCAATATATTAATTAATCCCCCCAAAAATACAAAAAAATACAAAAAAAAAGCAATTTTTATTTCAACCCGATGCGGCCTGTGACTCCAAATGGTTGTCCAACCCTGGTTTAGCACGACACCAAACACCATTTGAACATTTTGAATATGTATGAACATTTATTCATATTGAAATGCAGTAGCACTAACAACCCAATAAATAAAGCCTCACTCACAGAAAAACAGCAGTTTTTGGGGGGGATTCACGATAAATGAGAACACATTCACAGTAAAGACATTTTCTTTAACACACAGCTCGCTACAACTGCGATGGAGAAGTACAGTCCAAATAATTGCACAGAATATCCATGTACTTCCATTGACAGATATGAATGAAATGTTTGCAGTTTAGTGGTTATTCAAGAGTGCAGCGACACCCAAACGGCTTTCCTTTTTGAAGTGGCGTTGGGGTGACAATAATTCAATGTACATTACATGCCTTTTTTTGTCCCGTTTAGTGCAAAGCGACAAGCCCGTCCATCTCTCCAGGCCTTTTAGGGAAAAATCTTTGTCTAGTGCTTGTTGGCCTGCATCAGTCACAAAATATATAGCGTAAACCACAATATCTCTATAAAAGTACAAGCGTAAAAAAAAAAAAAAAAAAAATGCAGTACTCATATAAATACGATTAACATAGTACTCTAAATTAACATAAAATCATTAAGAAATGAAATATTTGGTCAGCGAAAACACTTTGTGGTCACTTTGAAGAGGAAATGTAACAAAAGAGGCTCGCTCAGACGGAATTTAGCAAGTGCAGAGTTTGTAAACAATTGTTCGATAATTCTTGAGGGGGAAAAGACATATCTCACTTCTTTTTTCCCCCAACGTACACAAAACATTCTCTGCACTTCCTTTGTGGCTGTCAGTTGTACATTCAAACATGGCTGCTGGTTAAACACAGTGATTCAAAACTATTATCGAAATAAGGCCCCAATTAATGGTCTTCCACTAATTGAACTTATTATTATTGTAACAAAACATGTTTGTTTTAAACCTAAACCTTGTTTATTTTGAGTAAATGCAGGTGGCAGCTTTTATTATTTCTGTAATCAGGAAGTTTAAGTGTTAGCATTACGGTAGTTCATTGGTTAAGTTAATGTTTGATTTCCATACAAATGATTTAATTTGGTCTGCTTCTTATGATGAGTTTGGGATTTTGTATTTTTTTTTTAAATTGTATTTATATTTGTATACTTGCTTATCTATATTACAAATTACATGGCAACATTAAGCTAGCAATTTTAGATCTTTTTTTTTAATTTTTTTGTACAAACCCATCATTCTATGCGGCCCTCTTACTAATTAATTTGATTCGTGGGGAAATACGTTCTGCAGCAAAATTACCCAAGTCAGGAGGCGTTAGGATTAAAAATTGTTGCGTTAATGCTTGATTTCTATACAAATCTTGATTTCATTTGGTTTGGTTTTTATGACGAGTGATAGTATTTTTTTTAATAGTATTTATATTGGTTTCCTTGCTCATCTATATTACACATAACATGGCAACATTAAGTTAACACTTTTATTATGTGGTGTGTTTTTTTCCAAAACCAATTTTTCTATGGGCCCTATTACTACTTACTCTGATTGGTGGGGGAGTAAATTCTGCAGCAAAATTACTCATGCGTTGGCAATTTATTGTCTAAAAGGTGGTTTACGAATAAATTTGATTTTATTTAGCATTACGCTAGCAAATTGGTTGAGTTCATGTCTTTCAATACCAAACTTGATTTAGTTTTTGAGGAGTATTTGTGTTTTTATTGCATTTATACGAGTTGCCTTGCTCACCTATGATATTACACATTACATGGCAACATTAAGATAGCACTTTTATAATGTGGCTTTTTTTTGTCCAAACTCATCGTTCTATGTGGCCATTTCTCACCAATTCCAGATAGCGTTAGCATTAAGATAGCAAATTTGTTGTTTTAATGTTTTTCTACCCATAACTTGATTTAGTTTGGTCTGCTTAAAAGGAGTTGTTTTTAAAAAAATGGGTTTACACAAGTTACCTTGCTTATCTATGATATTACAAATTACATGGCAACATTAAGCTAAGACATTTATTGTGTGGCGTGTTTATTTTGTTCAAACACATTGTGCCATGTGGCACTATAACTAATTATTCTAATAGGCGGGGAAATAAATTCTGCAGCAAAATCACATTTTTTACCCATGTCAGGAGGCTTTAGTCTTTAGCTAGCAAATTGATCGAGTGGATGTTTTTTAATACAAAACTTGATTTCGTTTGGTCTACTTCTCATGATGAGTATGTCTTTATTTTTTGTATTTATGCAAGGTTCCTGCACATCTATGATACTACACCTTAATGGCAACATTAAGCTAGAACTTTTATCATGTGGTGTCTTTTTTTTCCAAACGCATTGTTCTATAAAGCCCTGTTACTAGATATTCAAATTGGTGATGAAATAAATTCTGCAGCAAAATCAACATGTTTTACTCATGTCTCTTTGTGAAGATCAGTACAGAACAGAAGTAACAACCAATCACGACTTACCTTTTTTCTAAAGCTGAGCTGTTATTGGTTATTACACCATCCCTGAGCGCCTATTTTCATTTAAAAAATTGCTGCCACTGGAGATCAATATAAGTCTTATTCCACAAACGAAATTTATCATTAAACTAAGGGGACCATCAAATAATTCTTAATGTTACTTATGAATTTTACTAAGTGTGTAAACTATTCCTGCATTTCCCTTCCTATGATGAGAGTTGTAATATTTGGGTGGTACAGAAATGTAGAAAAAAGTTAAGAAACACTGGTTTAACTGAAAGCTCTGGGAATCAACCGTGTTCTTACCAGTTCCTCGAGGCAGCTTGCATGCAGCGAAGGAACTGGAGACTGCAGCTTGCCGGTGCCCGCCGGACATTTAGAGTCACTTAGGGTGTCTATGCTTAACCTCCCGATGCTTGGTATATTTTTGAATACATGAAAAGGTGACGAGAGCTACTCGAAGCTCCACACCTCCAGACTGTGGATGTTGAAGTCCTGCTGGCTGGAGAGAGGCAGGTTGTTAAAGGTGGCGCATTTGGTGGTGGTGCCCCGGTACAGTGATGCATCCAGCCAAAGACCCAGCTGACCACTAATCAAACACAAAGAAACAATTAAAAAAAGTCAAATACAGTATATAAAATTGAACTAAACTCAAATAAAGATTAATTAGAGAATTTACAATTATCTAAGAATGACGTCTTTGTATCGTGTCTAACCTAAATCATATGAAACTGATTTAATTTCAATTAAATTAAAATGTCTTTCTATAAAAATAAAATAAACACGGTCAACACTGCAGACAATTAATTTTAACCATATATGCATGAAATTGATCTCCTTTTGTGCATCCCTTTCCTAAATATATTTAATTCAAAGAGCTGATGGAAGATATTCTTAAATATAAAGTGTGTCTCTGAAGATTAAAAATATATCATACCCAAATGAGCAAATCAGTCTTCCATCCAATGTAGAAAACAAATAATTTTATTTAAGTGCTTATTTCCAAATAATTTAAACAGAATTATAGATGTCTGATACCACAGTTTTTCAGTTATATGCCAGACGTCAACCTTTGAGTAGTCATGAATGCCATGCACAGATACCACTAGTACGTACATTCAATTCTGCCGCAAATGAAAGCTATTTTCTAACAAATGCAAATAAATCCTGTTGTGTTTTTAGCTGAAATTGAATGAAACCAAAAACTGTATAATATTCCCCTAAAGCCTTGTTCCTGATCGCAGGGAAACTGATACCGGTATCAGCCACTATGCCAAGTCCAATACCTGAAAATGAGGCTGGCATCAGCATCACTATACACGTTCCTTTGTATTATAAATATATGGTAAAATCTAGGGGTGGAACAGTATGCTTTGGTCGCGATTCCGTTGTATCACGATACTAATGTGCAGATTTGATTTATATCACGATTCTCCATAATTGTGATTCTACAAGTATTGTGATTCGATATAATTTATGATTACGACTTGACTTTCCTTAAAAAATTAGCAACTTAAATCATACACGACTGGGACAATAAACAATGAATGAGGTTCAAACAACACACATCAGTCTGTGTCAGTCAGTCCGGACGCTGACATTTTAAATTTATGGCCGCCTTAGTTCTTGTTGCTCGCTTTTTCCCTCCAATTTCCACTTCTGTTTGCTCGTCCGCATTTTTACGTACTGCATATGACGTCACAAAAAGAAACTCTGGGGAGAAACACCAATTTTAAAAGTCGCCAAAAGTAAAATCGCGATATTTACACGAATCGATTTTTTGTCGCGACCCCTGTAAAATTATAATTAAAATAAGTATGTTTGTCTAATATGGAAGGTGGCACATTATTTAACTTATTTGGAGTATTATTGTTCTAATCTTAGTAAAAATAGTTGATAGTTTTCTAAATACAAGTTTTCAAATTTAAAAAAAATTAGTGAAATAATAAATATACCTAAAAAAAAGGCACAATTTTCTGCCATTTAGGTCTCTTTTTGTTAGCTGTGTAGTCTATTTTTAAGATTAGTATCCTTTAGGCTTTTACCCTATTGCTGTATAGGCCAGGTACCTGCGTCTATCTAAGGACCAATATGAATTAGTAGACGGGTAAATGCAGTCGCACCCAGGTCATCGGCAAAAAAGTGAATCCCAAAAATTCACTTACCTGCCACCCCCCATCTGCAACGAGTCAATATTGCCTTTGACAAAGTACGAGTTCTCTCCTGTCCAGCGGTACACCTGCAAAGCGATGGAAAACACGCTTTGGTTTTTAAGATGCCACCAGATATTAATTCAAGAGAGATATTGTCTTTATTGTCATCAATATAAAATGCCAATTAATTTAATTTTTTATGCTAACAAAGAAATAAAAAAGGGCTAACCTTGATCTCTGGACAGAAGCTGTAGAGGAATGTCTCGCCGGTGCCGTAACAATGCTCACTTATTCTGAAGGGGTGAGTGGAGAACGCTCCAAAGATCTGTCAATGTGTCATATTTTAATATTAGGAATCCCTGTTGATCTCAGTTAAAATTACAGCTTTTAAACAAAAAATGATAGGTTGAGAACTTAGCAGCAGCTACCTGGTCATCCAAGTCTTTGATGACCAGCAGAACGGGACTGTCCACTTTAAGTAAGTTGCGGTAGAGTGTTTTGAGGCTGGTACCATGTTTGATGGTGCTGTAGGCCAGCCGCCAAACGTAACCCTGCACGCGGGCCGGCAAGCGACAGGCAAGCTGGATGGCCGAGGGGAAAAAAATACTTAAAAGTGGTGAACAACTGGAAAGCAGGATGTCTCATTACAGTGTGCAGTTTTGGAAGTAATTTAAAGCATTGACTGCAGTTGAGTGTAATGAAAGTCAAACGTCCTTTTGTTTTTAGGTGTGTTAGTAGTATACCTTCTCTATGTGCGTGTCCTGGAGCAGATTGCTGGCATCGCTTAATAATGGAAGCCCGTCTCCCGCCAGTTCACCATCAAAGCTGCCTACACTTTGCCTCTTCTTGGCTTCGTCAATTGTGATGATCTGGAAACAAATCAAGTGGATGCTAAAAGAAACAACACAGAGTATGTTGATTCTTCTATGAGGTATAATGAGCAAAACTGAATAAGAGGATAAATAATAAAAAAGAAAATTGATTAGAAGTAGTGGCGTCGGTTACACCAATGCAGCAATTGTCAACGCCATGGCCTCTAGCGGTAGTGACTAGTAGCATCTGCTGTGCTGACCTTTTTAGCAAACAAAGGTTACTCAACATGTGCTAATACGCAAGCAAAGTCACTGCTGTTTTAATAGAGCTACTTTTAGACCCTAAGAAACTAGTAATTACTCAATCATAGTATGAATGCACAAATCTCCGGCATTAGCATGCAGCTACTAAGAAATCTCATAGCACCATCTTTTAAATATTTGCAGATTTACCCAGACATTTTTTTTTACCTTATTGTTCTCATTTAAGTTTTCATAACGTGTTTATCCTGTAGTGCCTTGCCTAATCTCGTAAGTAATGTTCACTATGTTGTAAGCAATGACAATTGACAGGGTTCACTGAGCTGCAAGGTGCATTTAAACGCAGTCGGGAATTTCAAACACAGACAGAAAACAGTTCATCAATGCATTGGACACTAATAATTGCAAATATTTAAACAATGTCAACTTTTTATTAATCCATAAAAGCCAACATTAGTTTCGTACGCTTACAATACCCGATCCACGGCTATGCTTTCAGCTTCCATTCTACTTGTTAGCATTAAGTTATTTATGCGAAAAACTATTTTTATAAGGATTTTCTACATCAAACCAATATTACAGAAATTTTTTTTACACGTACACGGTTAACCCCAAATGAATAATAGGACAACTTGCATTAATCACGATTAAATATTTGAATCACTCAACACAAATGCAAACTGTTATAAAAATGCATGCTGACCTCCCAGCTGCATGAGGCGGGGTCACCAAAGAAGTTGTCAATCATATCCAGCTCATCCTTCTCTACCACCACGAAGCCCTGCTCCCTGGCCTCCTTGCCGTACACATCAGGAGACCACTGGACGAAAAAGGCATAAAGGTGGTCCACTCTGCAAAAAAGGAGGGACGTGCTTTAAAAGTACATTTCTTGTCAAAAGGTGACGAGAAAGCGAGATCTGACCTCTCCTGAGGCACGGCAAACCAGTACTCAGGTTTCTTTCCCAAGTTCCCAAAGGAATGCACCGGGCTGGACGTGATGCCAGTAGCAAAGGATTTCCTCATCGGTTTGCCCATTTTGAAGCACAGGAACATGGGCGGGTTCTTGCTCTTTTCCTCAGAGGATAGCAGCATGTCTACGTGCAGCAGAGGGAGGTCGAATCAAAAGTAAATGCTCTCGTTTATTGCGGTCATTGGGAACTGGAACCCACAGCAAAAGGCGAATATACGCGAAGGAGGCCCCTCCTCATTTTTAGCTGGCGCTCTGGCACCCCACACTCGCAGCAAGAGTTGACAGGGATAATGAATCGCAGGCGCATCGGTGCTGTTCATTTTAGGTGAAAAGGAAGAAAAGCGAGTATGACACAAATTTGATCTATCTAATCCAGCTCTCTCAGCAACAGGTAAATAGGGATCATGGCCAAGACAATGGGATTTTTTTAAGTAGGTAGCAATGTCACGCTTCAACTGTGCTTGCCCCTCACGGCAATAGTTGACCGGGGATAATAGATCATGGCCAGGACGGCACGCAGACCGACAAAAATGCCTTCTGCTGGTCCCTGTCCGCAGCAATATAAAATGGGGGACAACGGATCGTGGACGCAAAAGTGAAGTTAAATTTTGGCAGGAATACAGTAATGACATAGGAGTCACCAGGCTCAAAAAAGTTGCGCTCGGCAGGCCCCGCTCGCAGCAATAAGCAATCTGGGATAATGGATTGCAGCTTCACAAGCTCAGTTCATTTTTTGGCAGACAGAACAGCAAAAAAAAACTCACCTGGTCTAGACAAAATGCACTCTGCTGGCCCACTCATACAATTATAAGATCGGGGATAATAGAACGCGGTATCGTTTTCAACACGAAATGCATTGATGTTTTGAAGTATGAAGTAGTGGGGGACTACAGTGCTTCTAATTTTAAGTTCCTGGTTTTAAAATGGTCAGGAAAGGGTGTTCAAGTACGGAAACCTAAATATACCTTAATCTTCAAATTATGCTAGGTATTCATTAATTTATCCATAGTTACTCCTCGACTTTGTGGAAAATAATCCAACTCTGTTACAACTCCTTCCATGGGACTCTGAGCTCAATCTAGTGGACTAAGACATCATTATGCAGTACCTAGACAAGAGTGATTAAAACCGGTGAGTGATTATTGGGTCCAACACTGCCCACAAGAAGACAATCTCTAAAAAAATATTAATGGTTTGTTACTATTTTTGCTTTTTTCCCATGTTGGTGAACAGAAAATTTCAGACTTTAGTAAAACAATCTTAGATTACAAATATGAATCTTAAATTTTAATTTTGATCTCGTCAACAAAAATGAGGAGCTCAATAACTTACGTCATTCTGTAACAATACTTAAGTTCAGGAATCATCTTTACCTTGTATTGGCGCCTGAATTCTTTCCAAGAGCCACGACTGCACCTCTCTGTCGGAGCTCTTCCTCCGTCTGTCCGCCTCGCCGAATTGTCCGGTTCTTGGTGGCTTCTCAGGATCTCCCTCAGCAGCATCCGATGTTTTCTCCTCAGCGACCACTTTCTCAAAGGACATCCCAGTCTCCAAAGTGGACTGGATGGACTCCCCGTCTTCGACCGAGCTGTTCTGCGCTAAGCCCTCGTCTTCCTCGTCATCAGTTTTCCCTTTGGTTTGGCTGAGTGGCGACTTTCGCAGGAAATCCCCCTCACTTCTGCCAAATGTCTTTGAGGACGCCCCGTCCGCTTCCTCCGTGCTCCGGTTGACGGTCGGTTCCAGCTCGGTGAAGCCTTCGTCTGAGGGGGACTTGTCCGTCTGCTCTCCTTCAGAGCTTACTGGTCAGACAACATCAACTGATCAGGGGATTGCTCCATACTAGGATAGCACGATTAACTGTAATCTAATTGATACCGTGCTGTGACGTGTTGCGATTGTGTAATCGTAATCCACTGCATTTTTTTCAAGGATTTATAGTTCCATGTGAGTGATGAACTGGGAGAACTGGGAGTCAAGTTTTATTGACACAAGCTAATAAAATTGAGGCAAAGTTTGCATGCAGTGTCCCCCCCAACTGTGATAGGCTGGTGTATGCTGTCGGTCCAACAGCAGGTATACTTTGCTCAAATGCCCAACAAATTAAAAGAACACGATAGCTTTGAGCCTTAGCGGTTTGTTACATTGAAAATGAATTCATCAATTAAATGGGATTCTTAGGAAAGTCAGACAAGCACCAAAACATGGTGATTACCAGCGGGTGCTAAGTCGATTGTTATAGTGTCCGGGAATCGACTTAGGTGGTGTCGTTAGAGGCTGCAAGTCCAGCCCATTGCTACAGCTAAGCTACGTAGCAACCCTCACAAGCTACCCCCCCTGCGGAGCCTGTATTTCACCAATGCCAGATCTATTACCCATTGAACTGACGAGTTGGAGCTACAACTCGTGGGAAAACGCAACAATCCGGACTCTTGTATTTTAATCATTGCGGAGACCATGCTGAACCCAATGCTAGGAAGCAGCTAGCTAGCTGCTCTCTAAATTGCCTTCTTACTCTGAAACGAGAAGCCCTCCAATGTCCTTGTACTTTTGTATAATGACAAGTTTATTTAACTGCAATTCTGTTTTTGTTACAGCCATATACTCTTAGTCATTAATGACGTAATCTCTAGGTAAGTATGCCTGTCACTATGATTAAGTTCTAACAAAAAACAAAACTACCAATGAAAATGCACTTTTCGTTTAAAACTTAAAAAACGCATCGAAATTGAACACAGTACAGGTCTGAAGAATCACAAATAGTTTTTTTTTTCAAAATTAAGCAGCCCTACTTCATACGTCCTCATTTGGGTGGACCTGCCCCTCCTCACCCGTTTCCACGAGCGCCGACTCCAGGTCGTCCAGGGCGATGGGCTGCTTAGCATCTACAGCTTGGTAGCGGCTGAAGGGGTTCAGATCTTGCTCCGAGGGAAGCTGTTCCCACTCGCCGGGCCTGTAGACAGGGCACAGATCCTGGGGTAGGTCGCTGCGGAGGTGGGGGTCATGGGGGTGAGGTGAGGATGAAAAAGGAAATTCAAAATAAACAAAAACAAAATGAAATGAGGCTGAAAATAAATGAAACATGAGCAAAATAGAAAAAAAATAAAAACACAAAAGTAGAAGGACAAAAACGGTACATACAGTGGACCTTCTACATTCAATATTATTTGTTCACAGATCAAACTTGTCATTTTCCCCATAGGAAATAACTGAAAACCAATCAATCATCCTGGTTAAACTTAAATAGTTAGAAAACACATCCAAACAGTAATTGAACATAAAAATGGAGTACAGTGATGGCTCTAAATAAGAGATGAATTTGTTCCTGGTTCGTGCTCATAACTAGAATTTAGTATCTCGAATGAATTTTTACCCATAAGAAATAACAAAAATCGCTCCCCTACTTACGACCATTGGACTTACATTAAACGGTACAACATTTTTTTCGGGATGTAGAAAAATATCTGGACATTGCTGTAAGTTATGTTTTGTGTGCACCTTTTTCCGAGTACAGGACATTACTGTAGTGCTTCTTTCCAACGCTACTGGCATGTGGTGGCGCTGTGAGAGGTCACCCAGCATCCACCCCAAAGAAGAATTTCGGCGACTACTTCCTAGTTCGTGTGTAAGCATATTACGTGCACTGTATCTCTAAAACGTTGACGTTTTTTTGTTTAATATATCGTGCATCCATTCAATACGGTTGGTGTAAGGGGTAAAGAAGTGGCGAGCCATTTCTTTTGAAATGAAAGTGGAATAAGAAAGCTTGATGCGGTTGAAAAAAATGATTAGAACCCTTTTTTTCGGCCACTTTTTACACGGAGGAGGACCTCTTGAAGCGCATCTTCCAAAAGTAAGTTCAATGTAACTTTAATAATATTTATAGAGCATATTATTTTATGGTATGTTTATTTTTTAGTACAAAACAATACAGGTTGCTTATACAAGCCTTAAACATACTTATTTAAACCTTAAGCATACAAAATATATCACTGAAGCCACTTACGAACAAATTTGCGAACGATGGTCCAGAACATCTTGTTCCTAAGTAGGGCAGCGTCTGTAATCTGAATGTGGCCTCCCAAAATGGTTCAAGGTAACCAAAATAGCTAAAACAAATACAAATTCAAATACTAATTGAACATGAAAATACAGGAATAAGTTAAATAAGAGTATATTTAAGAAATAAACTACGATTTAATTAAGAGAAATTACCATGGAGGAAATCGGTGGTTTCTTATTTTATGAGTCCTAATTGTGCTTTACTTTAGAAACAACAGTGGCATTAACACACAATGCCAAGTTTAGACGAACTTTTATAGGCTAGTGGCCCGCCAGCGTTGTCTTCTAAGCTTTAGTTAATGTACTGCATGGCTTTTTTCCCCAAAATATGTCTGTCTCAGTTTTCTGTGGAATATAACTTTCAAAAATTAATAAAACAAAGCGCTGTGTAAACTCCTATTAGTATCTACTCTTGACGCCCAACCAGAGAGTGTATGCAAGTCCATTTAAAGCACTCAGCCCTCTAGTATTAGCGCCTGGAAAGTCTTCTAACTTGGATGGTGTACGTCAAGGTAAATTTTTGCTCAAAGACATCTTGTACCTCTAATTTCTCGTAACTGGAGTAACTTGTATGTAGAGGGGGCAGCTGCATATATAAAGGAAGTTTTCAAAATGGTGCGCTTCACACAACCTAATGAAGTGCTACCTGTAAGAATGAAAACACTCCTGAGGAAATAGTTGGGGATTAGCTTACGACGGCAAAACATCTTTCAGCTTCATGCGGGACACATCGTCATAGAGCGCCACAGAAACTACTTCCTCCATGGGGCAGATGAGGCCGTATTCCTCGCACCCATGTTCAATCACCAGAGGGTCCGACTTGTGGGGGTCGAACATAATATTGTTGGGCGTCACGATGAGTACGCCGCCCACAACGCCCTGCAAAAGAAGATATGATATCACTGCTGCGTTCACTGATGTCGGTGGGAAAAGAAATAAAAATGTCACAAAAAAGCTCCCCTTTTTATGCACTTTTTTTTGTCACAAAACTTAGCTGCATGTTCTAGCTCAGGGGTCACCAACCTTTTTGAAACTGAGAGCTACTTCACGGTTACTGAATCATACGAAGGGCTACCAGTTTGATACGCTCTTCTGAAATAACAAATTTGCTCAGTTTGCCTTTAGTTATACATTATTTATAATGATTAGTAATACTCACCTATGTAAAGACACTGATCATGTTAATGATTTCTAACAATGATTATCAAAAATGACAACAAGGTGGGAAACAGATATCAATATTCAACACTTTATCTCTATTAATCACAGTATTTGTTACATTTTCAGATGATCACTTACATCACTACATTTTAGCAAAAAATATCCCATTTGCACAAGCCACTGACATGCCCTGTTAACAAATCATGAACTATGTTGCAACATGTTTCAAAAAGTTAACAATTATGTAATGTTAAACAAAATCAACTTACATATTTTTAAATATGTAATACATTTTTTATTTCACATTTTGAACTAATGGCCAAGTCTGTGTTATGTTTAACAAAATTATAACTTTTAAATGTCATGAACACACTTTTAAATTGAACACAATTCTTCAATATTTTAATTCAACTTTGCCATGGCACTACCATGTTGTCACTGACTACATCTGGTATCCGTCCTTGGTTAGTGGGAAGACTGGCATTGCATGCTGTTCACCAGTGTGTTGTAATCTGGTGTGTAACTTGACACTGCAACTGTGAGTGAGTCTCTCAGATGTGCATCAGTGAGGCGTGTTCTGTGTTTGTTTTTGATGAAGTTCATGTCAGAAAATGCTGATTCACAGAGATAGGTTGAGCCAAACAGGCTGGCAACCTTCATGGCTGCTGTGCATACTCCACTGTACTTCTCTGTGTCAACAAGGCGCCAAAAGTTTGGTGCAGCCTGGTAGGCTTTGAGATGGAGATCATTTTGCAATGTTATAATTTCAATCTCCACCTGTCCAGCATCCAAGTTGAACGTTGCACTTAACTGCTCAGCAAAGCATGTTGTGTCCCCATTCATGAAAGGGTTGGAAATGAAGAACACACATGGTTCAAGCTGATGAAGGTCACAAAACCTATTCTCAAACTCTTGCCCAAGTCTGTTTATTACTTCAATGTACTTTTCTGCCACTTTTTCAAATGTCTCAGATGCAGAAGCATTGTCTTTCAGCACTGACTGCACAGAGGGAAAGTGCAGAACTTTTTTTCTCTGTAAATCTGCAGAGAATGCATTCATTTTGGCTTTAAATGCATTTAAAGCACTTATCATATCGACAACAGTCTTACCTTTGCCTTGCAGCTGGCAGTTCAGGAGGTTTAATTTCCCAGTAATGTCCACCAAAAATGCAAGGTCAAGTGTCCACTCTGTGTCCTCTAGCAGTGAGACATCTTCGCCTTTGGACTGCATGAACTCTTTGATTTCACGCAAAAGAGACAAAAAACGATGCAAAACTCGTCCTCTGCTGAGCCATCTGATTTCTGTGTGTAGCAGTAGGTCCCCATATTCTGCTGACATCTCCTCTAATAGTACCTTGAAAATCCTGTGCTGCTTTGCTTTGGAGCGGATGTTGTTTATGATTTTCACAACGGGAGTCATCACGTGCCCAAAGCCGATCACTTTCGCACACAACGCCTGCTGGTGAATGATGCAATGGTAATGCAGAAATTTGGGGAAGTCTGGGTCACGTTTACAGTGAGCGATGAAACCTGTCTGTCGGCCGACCATAGCAGGAGCCCCGTCTGTTGTCACCGCTACCAGCTTTTCCAATGGCACCTTTTTCTGCACGAAAAACTCCTTCACCGTGTTATAAATGTCAACTCCTCTCGTAGTTGTCTTTAAGGGCAGTAGTGTCAGGAGTTCTTCTTTTGTGGAGAAATCATTAAACACCATCCGGATAAAAACCAATAACTGCGCTGTACTGCTGCTGTCCACGGACTCATCGCACTGGAGGCTAAACCACTTGCACTTCGCCAGATCCTGCTCCAACTGATCGACCAAGTTACTGGACATAGCTGATACTCGTCTTGCCATCGTAGATGCCCCCAGTTGGACGTCGGAAAGAGTGGAGATTAGGTCGCTTCCATTTTTCTCGTCTTTAAATACAGTGTTAGCAATTAATAACATCGCTTCTTTGACAACTTCTCCATCTGTAAATGCCTTTTTTTTCTTGATCAGAAAATGTGTAGCTCTAAACGAGGCTTCGGTTGCTTTTTGTGAGTTTTTGGCCGGCCTCGTAAAAAAAGACTGTTGCTTACCCAGAGCGGTCTTTAGCTCACGGGCTTTTTCTGCCCGTAGGGCGCTTGCAGGTGGATATTTATCATGGTAGCTTTTGTGACACGTATTGAAATGTCTCTCCACATTGTGCCGTTTTGCTGTCGCCACGGTCGTCCCGCAAATCAGACACACGCAGGTTTCTTTTACAGTCGTAAAAAAGAACTCCTCTTCCCATTCACTGTGAAAGAGATACGTTTTCTTTCTTTTTTCTGCCATGTTTTTGGGGTACGAAAGTGCATACAGCGCCCGCTAGCTTACTCTCCACATCCCACAAGCTCTACTTTACTGCCCATAGGTAAATATTGTGCGCGTTAACCTTAAAGTATTTTTAAGATAGTATTTTTTAAATCTATATACATACAAGTGTGATTAAAAAAATAATAGCAACAGAACAAAATTAATTTTTAGACGCAGCTCTCTATGAGATGTGCTATTTTTGGAACAGGCCCGCGGGCGACTCATGTGGTCCTTGCGGGCGACCGGGTGCCCGCGGGCACCGTGTTGGTGATTATACAAACAAGCTAGAATCTAGCTAGAAGGCTGGCAACCCTCGGCTTAATGAGTCGCATGCAGCTCTTTAGCTCTGCGCAGGGGTTCCGCTTTTCCAAAAATGTTTACAAATTGAAAAGAATTCGGGGGAAGGGGGCGGGGGGGATTTTGGTTTTAATGTAGTTTCTGTAAGAGGATAAACATGACACAACCACTTTTAACGTTTTCCAATGCTGTAGAACGTGTAGAATAAATAGTACATTTCAACAACGAGCTGGTGCGTTGTTAAACTCCCGCGCATCGCTCTTCTGCTTTCCTCTTCATAATAATATACAAACATGCATTACATGTTATTACTAGGTTGTAATTATTAGAAGTAGTGTTAAAATAAGCTCAGTCAACCACCAAAACATCTACCTTGTGTAAACTCCCTGGGTGAAAAAACAAAACAAATAATATAAAATTTAATCCAAGAAAAAAACAAAATACGGTTGTACACAGAAGGAAATAAAAATAGAATAAACAAATAAGAATTATACTAAACTATTAGTAAAAATAATGCAAAATAAGATTTTTAAGTAAAAACGAGTGTAAAACAGAATTAAGTATTAATTTCTAAGTAAAAATGTACTGCATTCACATTTATTCATTTCATTCAGTCTTGTTTTTTTTATTTATTGGTTTAATTCAATCCATATACAGTATTTATTTTTGTATCATTTGCACATTTGTTTTGATATTCACTGTTTGAATCTTAATTTTTTTTAAACGCATGTCAAATGGGAAATGTACATTTTTTTACATAATGTCGCCTTTTTTGTCATCCATAATGTAGTGCTACATTGTGCTTTGAGGGCGCCGAAAACTATAATTGTTTTTTTCAATGGGACTATTTTAGAAAAGTAGTGTTCTGATTTAGTTCTTTATTTTCTGTAATCCAATAAAAGAGACAGTGTGTAATATTTAGTGCCTCCTGCTGGTACAAAAAATGTGATTCAGTTAAAAAACATTGATTTGAATACTAGGCAAAAATAAATGAACTATCAAACAAATGTTTCTATTTAAAAAAAAATCACAAGTTGAGAAATGTGTATTTATTTTAAATAGTGAAATCCCTACCGCTGTGCTCTGTGGCACTGGTTTTCGTTCACATTAGACAATACAGAGCCATTTAGTGGTTAAATATTACTCACTGGGGCTTTAAAGAAAAAATCATACATTCAGGAGTAATTACAATTCAACTGAAATATTGTAAGTCTTCTAATATTTTAACATTGCTGATTAGGGCAAAAACTGACAATGCAAGACATTGTTATTTTTTTTAAGCATTACAGAAAACAAATACATGTCACAACATTGTAATTTTCTGAAGCAGTCCTGTATGCTAAAAACAAGTCGAGTAGCATCCTTTGCAAAAATAATTTGCTTAGAAAAGTAGCTTCTTTAGTGCTGAAAATTTGCGTTCTCCTCTGCAGCTCTGAAACGTAGCGCCGCTATTTTCCTTTAAGCCTCATTTTCACAAAAGCCACAGAAATTTTTTTTTAAAATGCAAGTGGTGCATTATGTTTTTCTCCTGCGCATTGAGGCGTTTTAGACCCAGTGTGATTTATAACCTGTAAAAAACATAGGTGACAAAGCAGGAAGCTAATATTAGGGTTCGTGCATCTATTTTAATGGCCAAATTCAGGCACTTTTTAAGGACTATCAAGCTAATTTTCCAATTTCTCCAGTACCATTTATCAAAGGGAAAAACATTATTTGAGATTGATTGCCGTTATCATTATTGATCCCACAACACAAATGATGTATATCAAGGTGGGTGTAACCCAAAAAAGTCAATTCTTCTAGTTTTATTATTTTGCATTTGATGCGTAGTCTATCGAGTCAGACTGTTGAATGCAGCAGCAAAAAAAAAAAAAACACTAACTACTAGCTTCTGTTTGTGAACTTATTCTCACCATCCCATCAGTGAAGTACTTGCAGCTCATCTTAATAAATTTAACTGTTGCCGGGCTCTCATCCTCTGAATTCGGAGAGAGCTGGCGTTGGAGGACCCTTGCAGTCATGCAGTCCGGGCTGTCCCCCTGAATGCCGGAGAAAAAAAATTAAATTATCATAGCATATCCATGGAAACATTATACAAAGACCCCTTGCTATTTCACGCTTCAGTTATTGCTGGTTCACTCCTTCGCAGATTTTGAATTGAATTGATTATGTCTTTGTTGTCATAAATATAATTGTATCCTGCATTGTGTTCAGTGGGGACGGATAAGGGAGAGAGCTCTGTTGTTGGGTGTGTGTGTGTGTGTGTGTGTGTGTGTGTGTGAGCGCGGCCATGATAGGCTGGTATATGATGTCAGTCAAACAGCGGGCAGGCGCGCCTACGTAAACAAAGTGGGAAGCATTGCGACGTTATTTTTTTAATGGCTCATTACATTGAAAATAAATTTATCAATTAAATTGTCCTCTGCGGATAATCAACAGAATGGTTGAGCACCAGGACATGCTTCGTGGATTATTATGGGGTTCCAGAAAAAACTCGGGCAGCGTCTGGGAGAAGGCAAGAGTGGTGCTACTGGTAAGGTGTACTGGTAACGGCTAGGCTAACAACTCTTCGAAGCCACCGCTGCGAACCCTGTATCTTACCAGGTCTATTAGCCATTAAATGGACGACCTGGAGCCAGATCTTGTGGAAAACCACTTTAATCAGGACATTTTTATTTTACTCATTGCGGAGATCTTTCTTCATTCAGGGACACTAGATGGCCACACCCTAAATTGCTTTCTTACACTGAAAGGGGAAGCCATTCAATCTTGTTTTACTGTATAATGACAATAAAACCATCCATTCAACTGCAATTACATTATGTGTTGTGTGTTTTTTATTGTAGATTTATGGTTGTTATTTTGTTACCATTGTATACCCTCAGTCTGTAATGACGTCATCTCGAGGTAAGTTTAACCCTTTAGGGGCTTTTATAAAGGTGCGATGCTCCTTCGTGAATTTTCACTTTTTGCGGGTGGTTCTGGTCCCTATTAACCAAAAAAAACGTGGGATCTCTGTACAGACATTTTTTGACTTACATGAGTCATCTCCAACGAGGAACTGTTTGTTTGAGGGTTGGAGTCCGCCTCAAACCGGAGTTCATTCTCGCTCACATCAGGGACAAAAAGTTTCTATGACAGCAACAATGACGCCGGTCACCAAATTTAATCGGAGAGAGAGGGATTTGAATCTTCTTACCTGGCCAGGGTAGACGCTGTGACAGAAGAGCTTGTTCAGCTGCACCAGTTTGTTTGGGGTGATGTTGAAGTTGAGAGCAATGCTGTTGAGGGAATCGTTTGGTCCAACCTGGATAACATTCATTGTGTGTGTACTGGAACTTGAATGAGACAGTGTTGTACTTTTTTTAACTTACAATAAACTCCACGGTGCCTGGTGGCCTTTTCTTCTCCCGCTTTGCCAATTTTTTATTTTTAAAGCCATCTGCTGCGAGTAAGACAAAGAGAAAAACCAATGAGGCGTCAGACAAGTCAAAGTCAACACAGGACACTTTTTTTTTCAAAATAACTAATTAATCTGATTTATTGCAGCCTGCAGCTAAACAACATGAAGTCCATTACATTTATTTGATCCAACTTTCCCTGCTTTGTATGAAAAAAACGTTTTTGTGTTGTTCTGAAGCAGGAGTCATATGCACAGTTCATTTGAAAAAAATTATGCAATTTCTATGGTCTAAAGAAAAATGAGCCATTTTCGGGGTTGTTTTAAATAGATGGCACAGTGTTGGATCAAAAAAGTGGATGCTGGTATAGATTTATTGAATTATTAGAAGGTAATTATTCAGCGTATTTCCACTGATTTCTTAAGAAAAAAAGAAGACCACAAAGCAGTTTTTCAGTTGGCTTCTTTTGTCACCCGACTGCCACATTGAAATCCACCTCACACTTGAGTTGTCCACAACCAGGTTTTGCATCACTGTTTATGTCATAGCAAATTTCAACTCAAGAAGGTATGCACAGTGAATCAATACCAGAACCTCTAAGTTGTGAGAAAAAAATGATAAATGCTAATAACGTGCAGCAAAGACAACCATCTAACAATTATTTAAATGTGTGATACTATATAAAAACATAAGTAAAGAAAACACTGCGCCTTGTAATCAGGTACAAAGAGTTGCCTGCCCCAGTTCTCCCCATTATGTAACAAACCTCCCACCTACACGTACAGTTAACATAGACATTGATTATTTGACCCATGACAAAGTCCGCAGTCAGCATTTAGAAGAATACTCTCTCCATGCCCTCCACTACCCCCACCATAAAGACGAGAAGCAAGACTAAGCTTTAAGAAAGCGATCGGCATCCAAGAAAAGGGCCGCTTCAACGGACACTGGACCCATTTTACACAACTTGCGTTGAATGCAGACTGCTAATAATAGCTGAAGCGTTAGCTTTATAGAGCTTTTTCAGTGATGAGCTCGACTATAGACCTCAAGGAAAGTCGAGGAAGTGAATCGAAACTGAAACGGACATGATAGCATTAACCTGATGGAAGTGAAGCAGCAAATTAGCAACTCTATACCAGTGGTTGTAATTAGAGCTAAGATTTATGGCCCGAACCCGAACCCGAGGCAATTTCGGGCCGGGTCGGGCCTGAAATGTCAGTCATACGGTCGGGTCGGGTCGGGTTCGGTCCTGCTTTTTTTTTTTTTTTTTTTTTTTAAATTAATTAATAATGTGTTAAATGTTCATTAAAAATATATACTTAAACTATGTATGGATACTAGACCAAGGAATACTTGTTATAAAATAAATAATTTGGATAAAACGGAGAAGGAGCTGTAATTGCTTTTAACGGAGCCAGAGCATGCTCTGTGCACGTGACGTGACGTGAATGCTGTCCTCTTAATAATCTTCCCCTCCGCAAATTCGCGTGATTTTGGCCTGGTATCCCCGATATGGAGTCGGACCAACAAGAAGTTAAGGATAAACTCAAAAGAGGAGAACTGACGAGGAAAACGCACTCTGGTAAGAGTCAAGTGTGGAGCAATTTCAAATTGATAGTAGAAAATGATACACAGACTTGCGTTGGCTTCGCTGAGTGTCAATGTGGCAATTTGCTCGCATACGATAGCAAAAAGACTGGGACCTCGACGCTGATCAGACATTTAAAAAGCTGTCCTGGCAAAAATAATGAACGTCAGACATCTATATTATCATTTGTCCCAAAGACAGTTATTATAATTAGCTCGCTTTATTGTTTTAATAAGCGTTTTATATAGAATACGATCGGGGGGGGGGGGGGGGGGGGGGGGGGGGGAATTTTCATAGGAGTCGGAAAAGGGCACAACACGTCGTCAACACCCCCTCAATGAAAGTGCGCTAAAATCTTAAGGACGTACTACTACTGCTGCTGTGGATTATGGCCCAATGATCAAGTCGTCAAAATGACGGACGCCCTTAAATGTTTTCGCTACCTCGAAAAAAAACCCGTCAATGACAGATTGTCGCTTAATGTGACATCTGCAGTGCAGACACAGAAATATAAAAGATGTAAATGTTTATACAGTTTTATTTAACTTAGGCCTAGATGTTGTAACAAAAGGCAGAGTTTAATTTGTTATCATAAATCACCCCTCCTTATAAATAAAATATGTAATTTCGGGCCCCTCGGGCTGGGCCAGCAAATCCAGTTAATTAGTCGGGCTCGGTCCGGGTCGGGTTTATTACCCCTCGGGCCTGCGTCGGGCTCGGGTGCTTTTTTTGGGCCCGATCTTACCTCTAGTTGTAATGCCCAAATTAAAACATGGTATCAATTAGTAGTGTTCAGCAAGAAAATAAATCATTGTATTAATTTATCAACTAAAACTTTGATCATTTGAAAATTTTCTGAATTGGAAAATCGTGGGTCGGATTTTATGAGTTCAGTTCAAATTATGTATGCCGTCTGACCTTTGCCTCCTTGGCCCATGGGGCCAAAAAAGGCAGACATCTATGGCCTTGACCCCTCAGTGAGGAGGCCTGGCGCACTCCAGCCACTAGGCTGGGTTTGCTCATCTGTCTCTCTCTCTCTTATTCCCTCTATCTCTCATGTTCTCTCTTTCTCTTGTTCTCTCTCGGTCTCGTTCTCGCTCGACTGAAAAAAAGCATGATGGAGTCAAGGGATAGAGGGATCTTTCAGTGGGGGGAGGGCGCAGAAAAATACATAAGCTACCGTAGAAACGTGCAGGTTAAGAAGTTTGTATTTATGTTATCTAGAGGGAGTTGACACTTTTAATTTGTGTTAATTTATGTTTTAAAGTAGGCAGCAACAATAAATAAATACAAGTATTTTCCTTTGTAAATTAAAGGGACACTAAGCGTTATTTAGCGCCTAGTATTGGTAAAAAAGTAATTCATTAAACAAAAAATATTGATTTGAACAATATGAAAAATACACAAACTATCACAAAAACGTGCACATTTTTGAAATAATCCTAGGTCAAGAAATTCTATTTGATTTTACATAACATGAGCCTCATTTAGAGAAAGCTGACATGATTGTCCGCCTTCTTGCTGCTAAGGGTACCCCAAAGAATCAAAAACCTTGTTGAAAAGCTGGGGAAATTTTTTTTTAAATAGAGCGGTTTGGTTACTTTGAGTCTCCATGGTTTGTATTCTTCCTTTTGCTTTTAGCACTCTTTTTCTGTTGCAAGACACAATACAGTGATATCTAGTGATCAAATAATACACAATGTCCCTATAAGAATATTACAGTTACTATTATAGTAGGTATGACTAAAGTTTGTGTTAAAAATGTGTTTTTATTGTCTGAACATTTTGTAAGTGATGCATTTTTTACAAAATAAATTGATATTAAAACAAACAAAAAAAAAAAACGTATTTGCTTTCTGTGTTAGATTGCTGCTAAAAGGAATCTGCTCACTGAAAGGTGACTTTTTGTAGCCTACTAATTACAACAGAATGCAGGATATGGGTTACGCAACATCCCGATGAGGTAATTCCAGCAAACGGCTCAGAGAACACAGAAACTCTGTTTTTCATCACTCAGCACACAATCAAGTGAAAGTGACAGAAGGAGAAATAAAGCAAACCCAATCAGAGGAGGTTAATTGGAACTGACAGCAAATGAGTATATTCCAGAAGCCTGTTTCAAAATGATACTCACTGGAGGAATCTTTACCTGATCCGATGTGCGTTTTTGGAGTTGTTGATCTCGGCAGGCTGGCTCTCCTGATGGGTTCACTGTCATTTGGGACATCCGGGAAGGCGATGACCGCCTCATTCACGCTTTTATCCGATTGGCTTTGCTTGAGTTGTCGTCGCCTCTTTAGCCTGGCATGTACAGGGAGTGAAGAATTATTAGGCAAATGAGTATTTTGACCACATCATCCTCTTTATGCATGTTGTCTTACTCCAAGCTGTATAGGCTCGAAAGCCTACTACCAATTAAGCATATCAGGTGATGTGCATCTCTGTAATGAGAAGGGGTGTGGTCTAATGACATCAACACCCTATATCAGGTGTGCATAATTATTAGGCAACTTCCTTTCCTTTGGCAAAATGGGTCAGAAGAGGGACTTGACAGGCTCTGAAAAGTCAAAAATAGTGAGATATCTTGCAGAGGGATGCAGCACTCTTAAAATTGCCAAGCTTCTGAAGCGTGATCATCGAACAATCAAGCGTTACATTCAAAATAGTCAACAGGGTCGCAAGAAGCGTGTAGAAAAACCAAGGCGCAAAATAACTGCCCGTGAACTGAGAAAAGTCAAGCGTACAGCTGCCAAGATGCCACTTGCCACCAGTTTTGCCATATTTCAGAGCTGCAACATCACTGGAGTGCCCAAAAGCACAACGTGTGCAATACTCAGAGACATGGCCAAGGTAAGAAAGGCTGAAAAACGACCACCACTGAACAAGACACACAAGCTGAAACGTCAAGACGGGGCCAAGAAAAATCTCAAGACGGATTTTTCTAAGGTTTTATGGACTGATGGAATGAGAGTGAGTCTTGATGGGCCAGATGGATGGGCCCGTGGCTGGATCGGTAAAGGGCAGAGAGCTCCAGTCCGCCTCAGACGCCAGCAAGGTGGAGGTGGGGTACTGGTATGGGCTGGTATCATCAAAGATGAGCTTGTGGGGCCTTTTCGGGTTGAGGATGGACTCAAGCTCAAATCCCAGTCCTACTGCCAGTTTCTGGAAGACACCTTCTTCAAGCAGTGGTACAGGAAGAAGTCCGCATCCTTCAAGAAAAACATGATTTTCATGCAGGACAACGCTCCATCACACGCATCCCAGTACTCCACAGCGTGGCTGGCAAGAAAGGGTCTAAAAGAAGAAAAACTAATGACATGGCCTCCTTGTTCACCTGATCTGAACCCCATAGAGAACCTGTGGTCCCTCATCAAATGTGAGATTTACAAAGGAGGGAAAACAGTACACCTCTCTGAACAGTGTCTGGGAGGCTGTGGTTGCTGCTGCACGCAATGTTGATCGTGAACAGATCAAAGCACTGACAGAATCCATGGATGGCAGGCTTTTGAGTGTCCATGCAAAGAAAGGTGGCTATATTGGTCACTGATTTGTTTTTGTTTTGTTTTTGAATGTCAGAAATGTATATTTGTGAATGTTGAGCTGTTATATTGGTTTCCCTGATGAAAATAAATAATTGAAATGGGTATACATTTGTTTTTTGTTAAGTTGCCTAATAATTATGCACAGTAATAGTCACCTGCACACACAGATATCCTCCTAAAATAGCTAAAACTAAAAAAGCCCCACTCCAACTTCCAAAATATTCAGCTTTGATATTAATGAGACTTTTGGGTTCATTAAGAACATGGTTGTTGTTCAATAATAAAATTAATCCTCAAAAATACAACTTGCCTAATAATTCTGCACTCCCTGTACTTGCAATGAAAAAGTTGAAACTTTCTTACAGGGTTCCTAGAGCCTTAAGGCAAGTTGAATTCAAGATTTTTTCATACTTTTCAAATGCGTTTTGAAATCAAAATTAAGACAAGGTCGAAAAAAAAAAAAAAAAAAAAGACAACAATTCAAACCCCCCCCCCAAAAAAAAAAAAAAACTCACAAAAACATTACATGAATAGGAGGCAATTTAAAAAAAAACGTTTTTTTTAAATAAATTACCTTATATCTATCTACCCTGGTCATATCCCTCGAGAGGGTTGACCGACAGCAAGACAAACGCATACAAAAACAAAGAAAATTAAAAAAAGGGAAAAAAAAACCACACACACACACACACACACACACACAAAGATTTTTTTGACTGTGGCCAACCCAAATGCCCAAACACCCAAACAAGTTAAACACCTCGGCACCCAAGTTGGTCATGCTTTCGTACCTCCAGATGAAACGGGACACAAGAAAGCGGTTGGTCACTCGGGTCAGGGTGACACAACACACTCCTCTGTTCAACAGCAGGGCCCGACAGCTTTAACTGGTTTACCACTGCCGCATCATACGGGTGCCCTGCCCATCCCTTAGAACGCGTCTTAACATCCCATTATCCTTTTACAACACCTCTCCACTCATTCCTATCACCAACAAGAGCTCTAGCTTTCACTAGATTTAGACATCTTTCCTGCAGTGCACTTATAACACCATCCATCCACCTCAATCGTGGCCTTCCTCTTGGTCTCCTTCCATTTACTTCTGCTCTGTAGATCCTCTTAAACATTCGCTCCTCATCCATCCTCTCCATGTGTCCATACCAACCAAGTACTCTCTCATCCACACGCTTGCTCAGTTCCACTACTTGTGTTGCTCACAATTTCATTTCTCAAATCTATCCAATCTTGTCACTCCTAAAGTACTCCTCAAACACTTAATGTCTAAAACATTTACATCATTACAAATCGCATTCTGATCCTGTTTAAAACTTTCTATCTGAAAAGCAGAACTCTTCAAAGTTTAAGACATGTAACACATTAATGGATTAATCATGGTTTCTTAGCCAAAAGATAATTGATAAATGTTACTAAATCTTTTTAGATTAAAAAATATAAATCTTATTAATGTGTTCACAATTTGAAGACTTTCAAAAATTTGATTTAAAACATTTTAATGTCAATTAAGGCCATATTTCTATTGAAAAATGAACTCAATGCCTTTATAATCTTAGGTTATCATGTTACCTAAATTGACCGTACAGTATAAATTTGTTTCTGATCATTTGGGGTAATCATGGCTCTGGATACAGGTTATTCATTTTAGTTAATGATTTTATAGTCATTTTGGATTTAACTATATTTATCTCTTTTTTTTCTAAAAGATTAACAAATAAAATACTTAAAATGAGCTAAAGATGATTTTAATTTAATTGTATTTATTTCAATATTTTTTGCAAAATGATAAGTTTGTTACAGTTGGACGAGTGCAAAGGAGATCTTTTGGGATCCCAGTTCCTTATTTGGACTCACTGTTGTACATTGTTTTGACCTATGCATCCCTGTCGACATCGGGCAATAATGTTGCTATTATTTGATCTCCACACCCTTTAGAGCTGTTCTGTTTTTTTGTAACCTTGAAGATTTAATAAAATGAGGGGAACATGGAGGAGAGCTTTAGAAAGAGAGGCAATTCTTCTGAACCGAGATTTCTTCTCCTGGTCCTCCTTGCAAGTTTAAAATCCGTTGATGTCTTCTCGCCTTGTTTGAGTGTCTACTGAAGTTTAAAAGTAATACGGAGCCATTTTAAACACCTTAAGCAAACAATAGTTTGTAAATACAGGTATATGTCCCTGTATTACCTAATGAGCAGATAATTAGTATCTGAAAAGAAAGAGTCAGTTGCTACCACTTACTTATATGGATGAGTGTAAGCTAAGTTGGCTGATGATTGGAAGAAAGAAAAGATACTGAAAAATGCCATGTTTTCTTTTGCAAATTAAAAATTGAGATTATAATTTCCTGATGCAAAATAGACAAGGTCTTGCGGCACACTAGTGTGCCCTGGCAGACTAGTTGTAAAACACTGCAATTGAATACATAATGAGGTTTTTATAAAGGTATTGAAATAACCCAAAATATTCCAAGTTGTAGCGGGTCCAAAGTAGTCCCATGTGCTGCACCAGTCGTGCTGTGTTGCCACAGTAATACACGCTGACTGTAATCCCTAGCAGCAGGCCTTAATTTTTGGGGCGCGCACTTGTTGCCTTCTGCAACTAGGCAGGTTAGCTTGCACTTAGATGTAATGGAAAGTGAAATTTAAGAAGTATGAAACCATTAGGCAAGGAAAAGACAAAAAAAATTGATCGTGCTTTCCCATAGTCGCACTGGCAAAGCTTTAAAAGACAAACAAACAAAAAAGCTTCTTGAGTGTTCTTAATGGAGAGGCGAGATTGGGTCGATAAGGCCTCGCCCATCGCCTCGGGCCGCCACTTTCACTGATGCAATGAATGTTGATGTGCGTCTTGCTAGCTCTGGAATTTTCAGACACATTCCTGATAACACCATGTTTCACTTCAAATTAATTTTCAAAACTTCTCTTTCACTTTACCAACTTGTCAATTACAACTTCCAAGCAAGACAGAAAATCATTAAATTAATAATAAATAGATTTGACGAGGGTGCGTAGCTTGCAACATTAGAAACCACACAATCTGGACTTTTATTAGTGCCTTCCATTATTGCGAAGGAAAATCATATATTTTTTTTCCAGTCGACTTTAAAACATGAATGAATGAAAAAGACATTGTGCAAAATTTAGCACCTCCTAATGGTAAAAAAAAAAATCATTAAAAAAAAAGAAAAGTAATTTTAATTAAAATAAGCAAAAAACATAAATTATACGAATTAGCATTTTTAAACACTCGTAGGTCAAGAAAATTGCATTTATTTTACGTAACATGAGCCTCACTTATAAAAAGCTAAAATGATTGTTCGTCATCTTGCTGCTATAGGTACCCCCAAAAACCCAAAACCATGTAGAAGGCTGGGCAAAAAAGTGAGAAGAAAAATGGTGCGTTTTTTGTTACTTTGAGTCTCCCTAGTTTGTGTACTTTCTTGTTGCTTCAGTTGTATTGCACAATGGTCAAATATTGCAGTGACCCTTTACTAAGTGTGTTGTCAAGATTCTTTTAAACCAAAATATTTTTTATACAAGTACAAAATGTATTACAATTCATTAATTCAATCCATATTATATTATTTAAATGTTTTTGTGAGATTTTTTTCCCCAAAGAATATTAAAAAAAATACAGTTCATATATACTGTAATGTGTACATATATATATATATATATATATATATATATATATATATATATATATATAAACAGTGGAACCTCGGTTTTCGAACGCCTCTCAGTTCGAACAAATCGGTTCTCGACCAAAAATTTCGAGTAATTCTTGCTTCGCTTTTCGTTCAAAAAAATCGGAGTTCGAACGCCGGTACACTGGGGGCGATGCTGAGCGGCGTACGAGTGTAGATTGCCCCCACCCCTCGTGAAGAACTGTTGTCACGGCAACGCGCACTCCTTCTCTGCTTTCGTTTTTCAAAAGCGGTGAAGGGAGTGTTTTAACTCCTAATTATGCCTCGGAAGAAGGTTGGTGCAAGCAGCAAAGTTGCTACAGGTGAAAAAAGAGGAGTAGTGCGTACAACTATTGCATTTAAGAAAGAAATAATAGCAAAATATGAAGAAGGTGTGCGAGTTTCCCTTCTTTCAGGAATACAGCATGGCTTCTGCAGACAACCGCCAAGGTAAGAAATCCTACTCATAATTATTTTCTTTATCCTTTAACCGCTCACCACTTGTTGTGGAGACCCGGGTGCTAAATGACGTGTAAACGACATGATTTTTTAATTTTTACACGTTCATGTTAGCGTAATCTTTTGTACAGAAGATTACGCTAACGTAAACGTAAGATTAGCCTGGGTTAGCTTCATGTTTACTTTCGTGGTAAACATTTAGGGTGTTGGAACAGATTAAAACAATTTTACATTACTTTTAATGGGAAAAAACGACTTCGGTGATCGTACAAAGAAATGGAACGGATTATGGTCGAGAACCGAGGTTCAACTGTGTGTGTGTATATATATATATATATATATATATATATATATATATACTTACTGTATTTTAATTTCTATAACTTTTTATTATTTTCCTTTTTTAGGTGTTAAATTTATTTATAAAAAAATAAAAAACCTAAGTTTTACTTTCTTTAATCATTTTTTTAAAAAATCTACAATCTTGACCACACACTGAATGGCCTCTTTACGCTGAAACTGTTTTTTAGAAATCTGGATAACAACACTGGATAAAATCAAACTATCTGAATATAGAGTAGTTTTTAGTTGTACTTTTATCATCACTATTATAATATGAACGAATACAATTCTTATGTTCTTTTAAGCTTAATATTATTCACTAGAAATTGGGTGTACAAACTTTTCAAAAAGCCGGCCAGTTTTGGAAAGCTGAAAATGTGTGAGCCTGGCATTCTTTGAACAGTCTTTAATGAATAGAACCTTTACAAAAGGTCTTCAGTGCTTGGCGGTCAGCGTTGCAACCTTGTAGCTCGCCTTTGTAGCATTTTCATTTGACTCGCAGGGTCTCGTTAAAAAGCACAGCTTTGCCGTTAAACAGCTTCAGCTTGCGTCATATTTTACAGCGTTTGTTTAAAGATAGATTTTTGTAGTCAGTGTTTTAGCATATTTTTCATACTGCGGTCAAAACTACTGGTGGTCCACATATTATTAATTTTGTGACCGAGGCCACGAGCTTAGAAAATTTTGATCACAGGGTGAAACTGGCCCCCCAGGCTGGACTTAAGACATGTCTGTGCTACACAAATGTTACATTTGTCACAAATGAAATTCTGCTATAACTGAACTGTAAAGTTGAGAGGAAACATGACTATATCCTTTAACTTTTATCTATTTTTTAAATCTCAAATGTCATGCAGGAAAATATACTTTATATAAGATAATATTTTGAGCTTTATTTGACCATATGTAATAAGTAAACTTTGCCATTAAGTGGCCAAAGTCTTGGAGACACTCCCGAGCTGGAATTGCAGGAGGTACCTAAAAAATGAATCATCTCTTCCTCCTTTCATTCTCCATGCATTTAACCACCTGTAGGCATCCGTAAGCAAACTATCATCGGACGTCACTGAGCGTCTTGGCCTTGCGTTGTACGCGGGGTGACAATTTCACGGCTGCTTTCCCGTGTTATCGACTTTCGGGAGAGGGCGGAAACTCAATTTGCGAGTCGTTCTTGCTCAGTCCACAGCGAATGGTGAGTGACGAGGGCGCGGCGCTGGAATAGGTGCTGACATAGACGACCGAGTAAAGGCAGCAGCAGATTACAACAAAATGTGTTGACGTCTTGTGCTACAGTAACAAAACAACAAAAAAGAAAAATATATCCATATTTACCGGAGGAGTAAGTCTTACCATTTTTAATCAGTTTTAATGGTTTTGTATTCCTGGGGTACGATGTGATACTCAAGATTTAAGAACAAAATATTTTTCAAAGTGATTTAGGAATAGTATCAGTATTGTAACACACATACACCGCAGCGTGTCAACGCAAAGATCCGATACGATTATTTTCATAATCGATGAATCGAAAAATTATTTTTTTCTATGAATCGGATTTCTTAAAGACATTTTTAATTTGCTTCTCTTTATTGAAATATCAAAGTTTTCCACACCCTTTAGAGCTGTTCTGTTTTTTGTAACCTTGAAGATTTAATAAAAAAATAGCGCACAAAATAACAGAATTTTCTATAAAAGAAAAGAATAAAAAAATCCAAGTGTTTATCAATTAACTTGACGATATACAAAAATACATACAAATGAATGCTATGTAAATTAAAATATGTAAGATACTCTTTTCCTATCACCTTAACCAAAAATCATATTATATTTGGACATACAAAACAAAAAAGAAAATTACATTTGATTTAATGGGTAGTATTTATTGTATTCATAAAAGATATAGCAAAAATAAAAACCCACTTAAAGTTTAGTCAAAAAATTAGAAATTAGAAAAAAAAAATCTCCTTTGGTTAAATCTTGAATATGATAGACATTCTCAATATGAAAATTATATGTAATTTGCTTAAGAATCTCCCCCTTTTGTAGTCAGGTCAAGTCATGTTTATTTGTATAGTCCTTAATCACAAGGAGTCTCAAAGGTATGTCCAGACTACAGACTATCCTTACACAATCCCCTGATCTAAAACCTAAATGAGGGCGAGGAAACACCTCAGCCTAAAGAAATGAATAAACCTTGAGAAGGGGCCACACATGAGGTAACCTCTCCTTCCAGGATGACCAGGCTGCAATGGATGTTGCGAGGGGATCAACCAAATATACATATTCATCATTATCTTCTCTTTTTTTTTTAACTTTATTTATTTATTTTCCTCCTTTTTTTCTGATTTTTTTTCACTGGACCTCTTCAGCACGTTCTATTCTCTTGAAAGTTAACTGTGACAGTCAAACATTACAAAGCTTAAACCTTCATGCTAATTTTGTTTATTATAATGCAATGTTCAACAAAAAGAGATTTAACAAAAATGTAAAATAACTTTTTGATAAAAATGGTTTGGGCGCTCTCTGCCGGACCAAAGTGGTTCTATAACTCTCTGCATCACAACGGAATGGCATGCACTCTTATTTGCATTGCTTTAATGTACTTCATGTCTTATATTTTATGTGATAGAAAGAATAGAATATCTAATTAGTTGCCAAAGCTTTTAATAATTGATTCTAATCGATTTTATCGATTAGTTGTTGCAGCCCTCAAGATCCGGATCATCTCTGAAGAGCGGGATGATGCTTTACACAGAAAAATAAGACGGCAATCAGACTTTTTCTGTCTATTTAATGTGGGGGAGCAAACCATTCCTAAAAAAACAGCCTGGAGAGTAAACCCTTCCTAAAAAACAGCCAGGAGAGTGATGAGCACCCCCAGGCTGTACTTGCCCAAGACACATTACAGGAAGTGGTGCCCCAATGATCCAGGTAGTTAAGGGATTTGTGAGCCGTGAGCGTAAATACTTGAGATAATTTTTTCATTTTATTTAAATTTATAATATTATTAGTATATATATATATATATATTTTTTTTTTAACAATAATGTGTTCACCTGTGTGATACTACTTTGTGCTTGGAGCGCGGCAAAAACTAGCGTTTTTCTTCTATGCTGGAAACTTGAGTCTTTTATTTTGCCAATAACTAACTGTATTTTTTAAAACCAAAATCTAGCGATGTTATCTTCTACACGGACAGCTAGAATAATCATCTATGATGCCACAAAGTTGCAACTTTTGCATTGAGACAAAAAAAATTGATTTATTTTATGCCGAAAATTATCCACTTTTTATTTACCCGAAACTAGTGGTCTTCTTCTAAACTCAGAAGAGCTTAGTGATCTAATGTAAAAATGCTAGCATAAGTTGCAGGTGCAACAGGAGAGTATACTGTCATACAGCATCAAGGTGTGGTTTGCTGGGTGCATGGCAGCAGACACGAGAACATTACAGAGAGTTGTCAACACAACCCAGAAAATCATCTGCTACTTTCCGCCTAGTCTTGTGTGGAATGCTAACGCAGCAGAGCCGACAACATTATTAATGTCAATCAATCACAATAAAGACCATTCTTAATTATTCTAAGCTGGAAGGAAACCTCATATTTTACAATGCTAAAATAGTCCATAGCTGATGTAAAAACTGAAAAAAGCGTATCAACAGCACAAGACAAAGAGAGGCGCTCACATGAGGCACAGTGCAGTACTATAGACTTGTCCATACATGTTTTTGTTGTTGTTACTTTTGCTTTCGAACCGTATTATGCACTACTTTAAGACGAAGAAAAAGGATACAGAGGACAATAATTTAATGGAATTTACCAAACACACGAAAAGTATTGTTTGGATTTTCTTTTTTTTAAAGGAAACCCAATTAGCCTCCTATAACATTAGTTTGAAATTTAAAAAATGCAAAATACTGTGCAGTTATTTTGCACTTATGTATAATTTTCTCGCTCACAGACAGTGATGACAAGGATGCTAAAAAAAATGTATGCAATTTTGTGGAATGTACAAAACAAATTGTTAGGAAATGGTATGATTTTTGGGGGGAATTGTGCAGGTTTCTTATAAGATGGTTGGTGGGCCAGACATGCCCTCCTAAGAAGTAGTTTTGACACACTGGCATAAAAGAGACATAGTTTATTTTGATTTCTTTGGGTTTTGTGTGTTCTCTGTGATCAGTTATTTAGGGACCACATAGTGAGCTACGAATGCGGGTGTGGTTGGAGCTTTCTATGACACAAGTTTATATTGAGAAGAAAATAATAATTTATTGAGATAAAAAACACACACAAAAATGGTATCGTTAACATACATCTATGGATAATAAACTCATTTAGAGCCAGTGACAACCAGGATTTTGAAGAATGTACAAAACAAATCACTAGGAGAAAGTATTATTATAGATTCTGGAGGTTTCCAAAACCATGGTCAGTGAGCCACACATCCCTGCCTCCCAAGTAGTAGTTTTGATGCCACTCTCATAAAGGAACGCCACATTTTTGCTTTCGATTTCTTTGGCTTTTGGTGTTCTTGGCGAGTGATCAGAGATGAGAAAAACAATTGAAAGACTCCCTTTAGGTCTTGTGAAAAATATACAGTGAGTCCTCTTGTACTGACCACATAGCGAACTGGGATTGCTGCTGTGGTTGGTATTAGTGCCTTGATGTTGCGGGGTATACATTTTCCTTTAAACACATGTATTTTTTGCGGCTTAACATTGAATTTTTTTCAGGTTTGAATAAATTTATTGACACTAATAACAGAAAACAATCTTGACAATCTCAACAGCAATCAAGCACATTCACAATATTATATTTCAATATGACGTTTAACAGCAAACACAATGTGAGGCTTAACATTGAATGGCAGCAACACATTTGTTGAGTAGGGCGGTGCATATTGCATCCCTTACCTGGCAAAGTATCCCGGCTTCCTGTCCCGCTTCTCCATTGGGCCAGGCTGCTAAACGTGCATGCAGGAGATGCAGGCACCCATACACTTTAAACCGCGTCCATCCACCCTAATCGTGCACCGACGTTTCAGACGCTGCAAGTGTCGTAGCTATTGTTGCACGTCTTTCTCGTCCTTGCAAAGGGAAGGGAGGTGCACACCCTGGTCAACACCCTTTACTCATGCTCAGTGCAATAACAACATTTAATAAAAACTTGTATCCTAAACAAAATATAATACACTAATGTTTGAAACTGTAACCCCCACATTCACGCACTGACTCTTTGAATGAAGACTGAAGAAAATAAAACGTTACGTAACAAGGTTAATTAGTGCGTAAAGTTTGGTCCGAGCGACGTTTTTACGCCCTTGCACCTAGCTACATTCCTCGCTCCACATGGTCACATTTTTTTACTTACATATCCAAACTCTGTGGACGGACAAAACGCCTTTGAGAGACGGAACCAAATTCACAGGACGTAGCAACAAGATAAACAATCTGTTCTTCGGAACACCAGGAGCAAAGGTCCACTCTACGCAGCTGATGATGCTAACGCGCCTGCTAACTGATAGCCCGTCTGTTGACAAGACAATAGAAACCCTAGCGGACGGAAAGGGGGACGTGACAGATCATTTGGACATTTCTCCCTGCTCCTGCAACTTTGCGTCGTTCTTTTCAATCGTTCTGACAATATAATTGCATTCGGCTGCGCACCGATACATTAAAAACCACAAAACAGCGATTAGTGCCGAAAGCTGCACATACCTCGCATGCATCCTTGCTCAAGCTCGTTTCTACTTAGGAGGCACCTTTGACGCCCTCTAGAGGACAATAGAGTTAGATAACGTTTTCACAAGAGAAAATGTAGTTGTCATATCGGACGCAAGCTACTTTAGTACAGTACATTATATCTAAAGTTAAAAAATAAGCGGAACCACGAGAACGTGGATAAAAACATCGGACAGTAATCAATGGTCTGAACAGCCTGTCATATCCCTGGTGGTCTAGTGGTTAGGATTCGGCGCTCTCACCGCCGCGGCCCGGGTTCGATTCCCGGTCAGGGAAGTTGATTTTCCTTCATTCCATAAATATACTTTCGCAACGAGATGGAATAGTCAAGTCAATTCATGATTATTTCTATAGCCACTTGATCACAAGGAGTCTCAAGGCGCTGCAAAGACTCTCACACTATTGCAAACTACGGACTATTATTACACCATTCTCTTATCTCAAGAGGATTGACCGACAGCAAGCGTGGAAAAAAAACAACTCAAACTCAATTTTTTTTGGATGCGTACCCAAAATGCCCAAAGACGCAGACTAGTTAGGCACCTCGGCACTTAAGTTAGTCATGCTTTCGTCCCTCCAGATGAAACGGGACACAACAAAGCGGCCATGTTACTCGGGTCAAGGTGACACAACACACTCTTCTGTTCAACAGCAGGGCCCGACAGCTTTCGCTGCATCATACAGGTGCCCTGTCCATCCCGTAGAACGCGTACAAACATCCCACTATCCTTTTACAAAACCTCTTACATCATCAACAAGAGCTCTGGCTTCCACTAGAATTAGACCTCTTTCCTGCAGTGCACTCATAACACAATCCATCCACGTCAATCGCGGCCCTACTTTTGGTCTCCTTCCATTGACTTCTGCTCTGTAGATCCTCTTCAACATTCGCTCCTCATCCATCCTCTCCATGTGTCCAAAGCACCCGAGTACTCTTTTATCCACACGCTTGTTTAGTTCCGCTACTACTCCAGTTCTGTCTCTCACAATTTCATTCGCTGGCGGCGATGATGAGACGCGAGTGCTTGCATGCGTAATGCAGAAAAGTTAAGTTAAATTGAATGTGATACGGAGGGAATCTAATTTGCAGTGTTTCTCCATCGTTAATGTATTCAAATTGTTTTTATATAAATTCTTGTCATATAAGTAAATACGTTTTAAAGTTATAAAAAAAACCTTGACACGGCTAGTATGTTTTTTATTTCAGTAAGCACGTAGAGATGTATTCAACGATTCTGACACTTTAGAATTATTCCCAGCCTCATGTATTGCTAATATGGCATTATGTATAACAGAATACCTTTGTTTACTCTATTGTAAAATGTAGTTTTGCCTTTTTTTATATGTATACAATACTTTGTCTTACGGTGTTGCCGCAAGTGCTGCTCTTCGCCCAATACACCGCAAGGTGGACACCTTGCAAAACAAATTGTACATTATTAGCTGTATGAGAGGAGAGTTTTGTTGTATTTTAATATTTACAGCAGGGGTCTCTAAACCTTTTCAAGCCGGGAGCTGCTTTTTGGTACTAATTATTGCAAAGGGCACCCAGTTTGATATGTATTTCTAAAATAACAGCTCACCACGTTATTACGATGTTTTTACTATGTTATAATTGTATTTCTTTATCGGAAGCAGGGTTAAATAGACTCAGTAAACCACTAAAAATATCATTTTAGTAGAAAATCACAATGACACAGTAATTTCAGAAAAGGTCCGCGGGCACCTCAGCTAACCTTAGGGAGCACCCTGGTGCACACAGGCACCGCGTTGGAGAACACTCATGTACAGTAAAATATATTATTAAACCAATACATATTCTTAAATGTAACGTATTTACTGTTTTACATGTTCCAACAACCAACCTGAACATGTGTTACCTGAACATTGATCAAGGAAAACAAGGTTCATAACAACATTTGAGATTGGACAGAACTGGGGAGTAACTTGTAGCTGACGAACATCTTTTGAGTTTATTTTTTACAATCATTATCATCGTGAGAGTCAAGAGATAAGTTTCCATATGGATTGGTGTGGCGCCGGGGAGTCACACTCTATCTTCCTCCGGCCCACGTTGACTCAAAACAACCCCTTCCTTGTTTTAGCTCCTTACCGATAGCGAAATATTACGTTTTGAACACTGGTTATCGTATCATAAGACTTTAGTGAGATGATCACCAAAGTAACTAAATAATATTACGATGAACTCCCACATTGCTTTGGTTTTTATTTACGCTCAATGCAGGGGTTACCAACTCAACTAAGTGTGAGTCACCCCAGTTGGGGTCTGGGTGAGGTTGAGCTCCATCAGGTTTTGCGCAAGGAAAACTCAGATAAAAGCATTCCACAGTTCTCAAATACATTTTTCTAGACAATTTAGAAAAAAAACAATAAGAAAACAAATAAATCAGTAACAAATGTGTAATAATAATAATGCCGAAAATGACATAGACTTAAGAAAACTACATATGTAATGTAAGCAGAAAAATCTTATTAATGTTATTCAAATTCAAATGTGTGTACTAACAGTCTGTATCCTTTAACTTTCTGAACATGAATGGACTTAAGATGAACTATTTTGGGCATGGCTAATTTATTGTCACATTTATGTTTTATCTGCGCCTTCGTGGCTGAAAGTGGCAGCCGTCACACAAGTCACCTGTGACATATGACGACATGAAATAGGCAAATACAACCAACTCGTGTCTTACAACAGTGGTCAAGCAAATAAAACCTGTTGTAATCGGGTCAAAGACAAAAGCTCATTGAGAGTTACTTGCTGGTGTCATGATTACTGATGCAAGGCACCTGTGCCCGCTCCTTTGGCGCCAACTGCCTCGGACACTGATTGGCTCCCTGCCACTATTTAAACCCCCGTCTTTCTGTCACCTGTTGTCAGTCCGTCTGCAAAACCTCAGCTCACGCTAGGCAAGTTTCTCGACCCTGCCTCACTCCTGTTCTGGCCTCCATCTGTTTCCCGGCTTCGACCCAGTTTCTGATCTCGACCACGTTTTTGCTCTCCTGTCCTGGCTATTGACCTGTTTTTTCCGCTCTCGACACCGCCATCGCTCGCCACGGAAATAGCACTTCCGCGTCTGAGTAACCACCTCCCCGCGACCAGCGATATCCGGATCGTGTGTACAATCCTTTCCCTTCTTCCCAATAAAACTAAGAGAATCGTATGCAAGTGGGTCCTGTCTTCGTTCTGGTCCTGACAGCTAGGGGCATCCACTGTCCTTTTCTTTACTGCCCAGGCCCTGGCGGTTTCAATGTATCCTTCGTCTTGTGTTAGGGTCGCCAACAAACCGTTTTGGATTGGAAAAGCTTACCAAAACCACATACATTTGTGTATTGCATCAAAGCTTCTTAACTTTATAAGGAATGTCTAGTTCAACATAATAAAGTAAAAAGAAAACATCTGCACATTATAAAATGATCTAATTGAAATTGTTACATTTGTATTGTTAGGGCCGGTTTTGACCCGTTTATAAAAAGATTATAAAACACTAACCACCGACAAAATCTATATGTAGTCAATATTAAAACGGGAAAAAATAGCTAGCAAATGTGTTGTAATACCCCTCAGTAATAGTCAGGTTACAGAAAGCACTTTTATATAATTATCTTGAGATTTATTTAAAAAATATATATTTAAATCATTAGCAAGTGTATCCTGGGGCACAGCGGCGCAGTTCAGTTCCCCTGCCCACTGCTTGAAGATATCTGGGATGGGCTCCAGCACCCCCGCGACCCTACATAGGATACGCGGTGCAGATAATGGATGGATGGTCTGTGATTAAAAATATGAGTTTAATTCCGATACACGGTGTTCTTTGCAGAGTATTAGTAATTTGTACATGCTGTTAGCATGTGTGTACTTTTATTATTTAGCGAATCGTTAATGCGAGTTCAGACACTACTGATTAAAAATTTGAGTTATATATTTTTTCCCCAAAAATGCTGTTCTTTGCAGACGATAAAGAATGAGTGAGTAAGAACAGTGTTAACATGGTTTTTATTTTAATTATAAAGCCAATCATAAATGCATGCTAAAACTTGGAGCTATTGATTGGCTATGGACATCACTAGAACTGAATAAATAAAAATTAAAGGGTACATTTATTGTTAGAAAAAATGGCCAGAGACCCACACCAAAAATAAAAATAACAATATTTTCATGGATGGGCGGCACGGGGGATTAGTGGTTAGCGGGTCAGCGGCACAGTTCTGAGCGCATGGGATCAAATCCAGCTACCAGCCTTCCTGTGTGGAGTTTGCATGTTCTCCCTGTGCAAGCGTGGATTTCCTCTGGACAATCCGGTTTCCTCCCACATTCCAGAAATATGCATGGCATGTGAATTGGTGACTCCAAATTGTCCCTAGGTGTAAATGAGCGTGCGAATTGTCTGTCCCTGTGTGCCATGCAACTGGCTGGCGACCAGATCAGGCTGTCCCCTGCCCACTGCCCGAAGATAGCTGGGATGAGCTCCAGCACACCTGTCATGATTACTAATGCGAAGCACCTGAGTCTGCTCCTTTGGCGCCAACTGCCTCGGACGCTGATTGGCTGCTTGTCTCTTTTTAAACCCCCGTCTCCTGTCACCCATGGTCAGCCCGTCTGCGAACTTCAGCTCACGCTAGGCAAGCTTTTCGACCCTGAACTCTCTCCTGTCCTGATTCCTGTTTGATTCCCGTCTCCGACCCCTTTTCTGAACTTGAATACGTTTTTGCTCCCCCGTCCCGGCCATCGATCTGTTTTTGCCCGCTCTCGACACTGCCTTCGCTTGCCACGGAAATATCACTTTCGCGTCTGAGTAACCTGCTCCCCACGATCAACGGATCCTGTATACTACCCTTTCCCCTCTTCCTAATAAAACGCACGCAAGTGGGTCCTGTCTTTGCCCCCGCAACCTTTCTGAGTATAAGCAGTGCAGATAATGGATGGATGGAATATTTTTTGGAACAAGGAAGCCTAACAATGTAACCAAGAAATGAGGGAAAAATAGGTGATGTAGTATTGTTTTTAGCCTATTTTACATCTAATTTAAGTTACAGGCCGCCACCCACCCGCTAACATGCGGCATGTTACCTAAAAGCTTACAAAAGAAGAGGGTTGAATAAAATATTTCAAGATTACATTGGAATAATTATTGGAATAAGCGAGTTTGTTTAAAGTTATAGTCTGTGATGTCTACTCACTGCCATGGGTCAAACCAAGAAGAAGCTAGTGAAACATATTACAAGGGAGACAATCATTATGAAACATTATCATGTGAATTGGTTCACAATTTTGAGCCCTGCCTAACAAATTAGTATGGAGGTAGCATTCATATATAACTCTTGTGGGCCACACTCACATATTATGACAAGGGCCCCAAACTATCGTCTTCCTGGCCCCGAATGGCCTGTGGGCCACGTGTTTAGCGCGAGGAAAAGTGAACCAAACAAGAAGAAAGCGGCACTTAAACAGGTCAAACTAAGACAGGCTCTTTTTCTTTTTACACCGATTTGTTTATGGTTTGCATTACTGCAGATGAGATAATTTGCTGATATATTCCTTGGACAGGCCTTGAGAAGATCTGAAATGATTTTGCCAAACGTCACACTGAGGTCCAGCTTAGACTACCGCCGCTGATAACGGCAAGTACGCCGTGGCAGCAGGAAGACACCAAACCTAAACACTGAGAGCGATCAGGTCACACAAACTGTGATTGATGGATGAATATGCGGGGCCCTGTAATTCCTTCTGACCATGTAAACGTGTGAAGATTTTCAAGAGAAATGAGGCAGAAAGCACTTGGGTCTATTTTGTTTATAATAGGACACTAGTGTGCCTGACAGGCTGTTGTTGGGCAAGCCAATTAGGACAAGAAACATTTGAGAGGGAGGTAGAGGACACTTTTTTTTTTATAGCACTTCTATATACAGAATATACACTCTAGCATAAACTTTGCAGGAAATTTAACACAAACCCCAATTTTTTGACACTTTTTTTCTCATTTACAGATGAGTCCGCCTTGGTGTTCGCTGACTAATAAACAGCCTCTTGGGTTACAGTAAGGATAATTAATTCATAACTACAAACATGATAATCAGTGGCATGTACAGACATTTTGGGAATCAAGTGCTCAGAAGGGAAGAACAGGGGCGCATATGTGCCAGTTGAATACATAAAAATTGTAATAATTGTTGAAAGCAATTTGAAATTGAGACATAAATTCTACAAACAAGTTTTCAACATTTAATGCATCAGATTTACAATGGATCAAAAGTTGCAAATTACGACGGCAGTATTGACCGCAGTGAACAGTTTAGTGATTATAGAAATAATTTTAAAAACTTAGATAATGATTGAAAATCAATTTCTAAAGCTCTAGCTTCACCCTGTGTATGACTGTGCACGCAAATGCACAAACACACGCGAAAGAAAGTAATTATGGTGGATTCAAAGGGACTCTGCATTATTTAAAACAGTGGTGGGCCGGGACGCAAAAGTTGATTGCAGACCCGTTTTCAGTGTGTTTCGGGCCTTTGCCCTGGCCAAATAATGCTAAGAAGATAAAACCGAGGGGCAATTACACAGTCAATGACGATAACGTCCTGCCTGATCCCTCTATTCTGTTTTGTCAATTGGCGCTGTCCCAGTTGTGTGTAATAGGGACCACATCTCATTTTATTTTGATTTTGTTTGTTTTATTTCCTTTTTCTGCTCAGAAAGTTGGTGATAAGGCGAAGGAAAAGATGAAAACAGTGACAACAATGTTTGAGTCAAAAGGAAATTATTGCGTAATACATTGATACCTCTACTTATTCATGTCCCTACATGCAAAAGTTTTAGGTTACAAAGTACCCGAACGGTAAAATATTGCATCCAGTTACAAATGCGTTATAGGATACAAGGTCAAAAATATCGTACAGTACGAGCTGCTATTAGCCGCTCCCAGAGTTTACCGAACATGAACATACTAGCTATCACTTAAAATTTGCCTGGCAACCCAGTGCACATGCACGCTCCCAGCATGCTCTACGTTCCCCCCTTTTTCGATGCATTGTCAAAGGCTACAGACATCATTGGATCAGTTTTATAAGGGACGCGAGGCAAAAAGGTGAATTAATATTTTTTTAATTTCCTTTATAGTTTTTTTTTTACATTATGTGCCTCTCCTGTTATGTTTATCATGCGGAAATCTAATTTTAACACGTACATTATTTGTTTCACGTTCTGAGGCTCTTTTATGATTTATTAAATAAATATCATACTGTACTTTCTCTACTCGTCTCTAGTCATCTCTACTTACAAAGATTTCAGGTTACGAAGCTGCTCCCAGGAGGAATTAAATTCGTTAGTAGAGGTACCACTTTATTGTACTATGGTTTGCCGTTCAAGCACTGCTTGAAAGTCCAAAAATGCTTTGAAAAGTTATATTTACAGCTTTTTAAAAAAATCAGTAGATATTCTACACTATTGAATAATTATCGTTGTTTCGGTACATGGTTTTGAAGGTATTTTGCATACAAACCTATTTTTGTAGGTGGCTATTTTAAAGCAGTGTTAAGGGGTGGCTTATATGTGATATAGGGTTGTATGCGAGTACGATAAACGAAGTGGTTTTAATTTTGCCAGTCATTTTATCTTTTTGAAGAAAAAAGGGTGAATATGTTCTCTGCTTGATATTGCACAAACATTTCATTCGATACACTTAAAGTGGATTTTTTTTTACTGATTTAAGCGGCAGCTTGTCATTAGAGGAGAATGGTGGGTCCCCAAGTCAGACCAGTTGAGAACCACATATTAAAGATATCGCAGTATGGTGTCGTGCAACCAAAAACGAGCACTACAACGCACAAAACGATTCACCACTTAAAGTGTGGTCACGATTTTTTACACAATGTTTTTTCTTATTTTTCTTTCCAGGTTTTCCCAAGATTTTTGGAGGATGAAGGACAAATTCGTCAGCTCCTTCGTTGAAGCTCATGTTATTAAAATCAATACACATTTATCGATCACTTTCATAAGATAGGTTGTGTATTTTTGCTTAAAATCAAACTTCTTTCCACCAGGAAGCACAAAACAATACAAAGGGTCCTTAAAAAAAGGTACTGTACACCATCTAGTGCCACTACCCCCACTGTCATTCTTCCAAGCCAGTGGAGGCACTGCAGCGCGTGACTTCTGACCCCGGAGCTAAGCAATCGACAAGAGGTTATCAGTGTTGGGGTTTTGGCTCTTAAAGCTAGAGTGAGGAGAGTGACAGAGCCCCCGAAATATACAAAAAAGAGCGAATGCTACAAGCGTAATATCGCCCTTTCCGACACCTTTTCCTCTGTGTTATTTTTTTGTGGATCACATGACTGTGGTAAAGGAGCAAACAGAGCTTGGTTGTTTACCCTCCTTATCAGCTGTGTTGTAACCAGTAGACGGGCACATGGATTGGACGCAACATATACAGGCACACTCAGAGAGAATTTTTGCTCAAGCAAAATCTTTTAATGAATAATTATTTTTTAAATGGCAAAATTTAAACCTGGAAAATACACAGTCCCTCTAACATTTTCAATTTAAAAAGCCCAACATGTTTGATTTGGTCTTTCCTGTATTCATAGGTATTTCTAGTAATATTCATTATCACTTCTTTCAGGCCAATCCCGCTAATCACTAATTCAATACAGATGCTATATATCAGTACCACCATTGCTGAAAATCCCATTCCTCTTACCTGAATGACTCACAAAATGATGTCCCACTAGTTTGTCATTTTTTATCGTAAAAAATGCTCACATATAGGCGCTCAATTTTTGTATCAACCACTATTGCAAGTAACAATATCTTATAGGGATGGTATCGCCAGAATCACCACGCATATAATAAACATCATATCGGTACTAGAAAATCCCTAGTAATTAATAAACGTATGAAAACCGGTGGTGCGTTCGTACCTATATCTGTCATGATTACTGATTCGGGGCACCTGCGGCTGCCCCGGTGGCCCCAACAGACCTGGTCGCTGATTGCCTCCTTGCCACTTTTTAAACCCCCTGGCTCCCTGTTACCGGCGTCTGATCGTTGCGAACCTTCAGCTCCCGTTAAGGCAAGCCTTCCGAACCTGACTCCCTCTTTTCGACTCCCGTATGTTTCCCAGCTTCGACCTGTTTCCGTTTGATCACGTCTCTGCTCCTGCGCCCCGGTAACCCGACCTGCTTTTCCCTCTTCGACACCGCTATCGCTCGCCAGAGAAGTGCCACTTCCGCGTCACGAGCGACCTGCTCCCCACAATCAACGATCACTGGATCGTGGGTGCCAGCTTACGTCTCTTTTCAAATAAAACTAAGAAACTAACACAATTGGGTTCCCGTCTCCGTTCCTGGTTCCTGACAGAACGATCGGACCAGAAAAAGACCCCGCGGAAGTTTTTTTACGAGCGCCGATAGGCGAAAGGAGACATGCAACGTTCCCTTTAAATTGCTCCTTAACTTTAATATTTTTTGACTTTCTTAAATATCCCAAAACTAATATATCAACACTTTTTAGAAGGGACACTGTTTGATATTTAGGGGCTCCTACTAGTACAAAAAAAAATCATTCACTAAAAAAAAAAAAAAAGAAAAAAAAGAAAATTGAAATACCAAGCTAAAGAACCTGAACTATCATACCAATGAGAATTTAAAAAAAATCATCTGTAGAGAAATGTACATTTCTTTTACATAATGGAATCCTTACCTATGGTCACCGTCATGTTTGTCTTCTTGCTGCTTCACTCTTGGTAATAGTTTTTGTTTGCATTAGAAAATACAGTGCCATCTAGTGGTTAAATATTACACACTGTGGCTTTAAACATTTAAAATCCCCAATGGCAACCCAGATAATAAATCACCAATCATGCATTTAACTTCTGCCGTGTACAGTAATAAACTCTTTTCAGGCAAAAGAACAAAACAGCCCATAAGTGCTAATACGAGGCTCGACAATAGCGGCTGATAAATAAGAGCCATAAATTTCCTCTTGATTTACAAGCTTGTTATCTGTGCACTTAGCACAAGTCAGCTTTTCATGCACCATTGAAGTAAATTTGAAGGTAACTTGAGCGTGCTGTTTCTTCTTCTTTTAGATCTTATTTGTTTTTGAGTGTAGTATGTATACACCCACACATGCATGTATAAATATATATGTATATAGGTACTCCTCCCTGCACTCAAACACTGTTTTAGACCAAGCCAGCTTCACATCAGTCCATCATCACAGATACGACTCGCGGTTAGATAGCAAGTCTGGCAGCACACAAGACATTTTGTCCACTCTGTCATGTTTACTTAAAATGATAAGCTTTGATGGATTCTCAGTCCAGCTAAAGACGCCACACACAAACATACGCTGGTCCTCGCACCACACACAAACAAGGAGGGATAAAAACAATAAGTGGTGACCCAAATGTTTTCGGCACTCGATTACAAATCGACGGGGATGCATTGAAATCAATGAAAATAAGTTAAGCGTTTGAGACGTGACACTACAAAGCGAACTCCCTCAAGATCTTGAAAGCGGAGTTCAAAGTTTGGCTGGATTGAATCAAGACCACCGAGCCGTCTAATAAAGGGAGTGGATGTTTTTAGTACCAAGTGGTAGTGGGACCGTACTGGGAAAAAAAGTAAAGATTACATTTCATGAATTAATAGAAATGTGACTCCTATTCGGGTTAGATTTATGAGTTTAAATTGTCAGTTACATTAAAAACAAGGTTCAAGATCTTGTCCAAAGTCCAGCCCAGAGGTCAGTTACAGACTGTGATCATATTTTGGTCTGTCATAAAATTGATAATACGTTTACCGCGGTATAAAATACATTTTTACCCCAAAAAAAAAAAATCCACTGTTTCACCACATAATGGCAGTAGCCCTTTCGCTTCCTAGGCCTTGATTTTGTTTGAGAATTTAAGCCCACCCTAATTTTGACATGGCAACTGTATATAAAAAAAGGAAAGTTGACTGTGAGGGCCGCCGCTTCCAGGACGAGTGAAAATCAGAGTATTTTTTCAACGAAATGTGAAACAACTGCGTCTGCCTTATTTAAAAAAATACAATATCAAGAAGTACTGCCAGACGAAACATGCTGACTACAAAAAGCTAACCGGAAAGCAACTGGAAGCTGTTTTAATGGGACAGCAGTGCTTTTCACCAGTCCCCGCGAGTCAAATGAAAATGCTACAAAGGCGAGCTACGAGATAGCTGATGGTTGTTCATAATAAAGTAACGGGGATCTAAATAGATATCTTAGGTAGGTATTTAGTATAGTTAAAGAAATTATATTGAGTCAATCATTTTGTGCAATTTGCGGATCACAGATCCTTCAAACCCTAGGGTCGTAGGGGCACCACTTCTTGTGGTGGGTCTTGGTCAAGTATAGCCTGGCAGCACCCGTCCCTCTCTAGGCCGTTTTTTTTTTAGGGGGTAGAGATTTGCTCCCCCACCTCAGTGTTGACAACTGCAGTGTGGGACATAACTGATACTGGGAAAAATATTTTGTAATGACTCTCAAAAGTGCACCCTATAATCCAGGGCGTTTTGTTGACCAGAAAAAAAATTATACATCAATTTTGAATACATAGGGACATTTTATTGCTACTACGGATGGTAACCATTTATAAATGAATCAATCCATTTTTGTGGTGATACCAGGTTTTATTAAAGTCATGTTTTGTGAAATTATTTTTTTAATCATTTGGGGGTTTCTTTTGATGCAACATTAGCTCTTGCAGTCGTTTTAATTTAATGCGCTTTATTGTACAGTACACCATATATATTAAAAATAACTCACCACATACTGTTTTGAAATGTGCGTCTTATAATCAGTGTGTCATGGTCGCCGTGGCGACCGGTCTGCCCCGCCCCCTGGGCACCAGCTGAAGCAGATCAGCTAATTGCGTGGCAGCTACTTAAGGTTGGGTTGTGGGTATTGCGGGTGTTGGCTCATTACACCTTTTCCGTTCTGTTATGCCCTGTCCTGTTTAGTTTGAGTCGGAGGAAACCTGTACCTGACCATTCTGAGTGTAAGAATGTTTTTGTTCTGTTTTGTCCCGGAGTTTTTGGACAACTTTTATTTTGGTAAATAAAGGTTTTGATCGTCACGCAATTGAGTTCTCCCTTCCTGCCTCCTGCCTCCGTTCTGGTCCGGTCACCCCTTCCACCTCGTGACACAGTGCCCCTTACAGCACGGAAAATACTGTAGATTTTCATTGTTGTAATAATGCAATTTATTTTTGTGTCATTACAACTTTAATCATTTAATTTCATAATCCTACTAAACCAGATTTCTTAAAATAATTTTGTGACATTTTTTAACATGTTTTTTTGTAATCAGTTCCTCACATTCACTCAAAGGAAAAACATTGTATGAAGTTCTTCCTCTGTCAATTTAGTCTGCATCAATGTTGTCTCTGCCAGGCCGGATTTTGCACTCTGTGATCCGTCCGTTCTGGTTGCTCTGCTCAGTGTTTCCTACAAGTCGGTTTACTTAAACCCGGCGTTGAGCCAGACTCCTAAATGGACCGCAGTGACTTGTATGGGCCAATTAGAAAGACTAATGAGGACTTTTATTTTTCCGCACATTATGTCGTAGACCGCGTGGCATGCTACTGACTCAAAGGAAGCAAAGGGTGTGTGGTCTTAAGAGGCTATTCTATGAGATTTTTTTCATCACTTACTTTTTAAAAAGAGGAAATTAGACTCTTCCCCGATGATCGGAAAAGACTAACAAAAAAAGACCACAGATGAGTAAATAGTAGTCTTCAATTTTCCCATTTTAATGCAAAACTAATCTTATATTAAAAGAAAATGTTGCTCATTATAAAGTATATATTCTAAGCTATATTTTTTATCTTGTTTTTCTACATATAATTCCGGTACTTAAGTGAGTAAAATCATCTGACCTGGTAGAATTTTGCCTAATTTATGTTTCTTTTTATTTATTTTTTTAAAAAAAGAGGAAAATAATGCTTAAAACTTCCAAAAGTATCTAATATTGAAGAAAACAGATAATTTTGGTTGTATTTTCCTTATATTGCCATAATTCTTCTTAAAATAAATTCCCAAATACTGTTTGTTTACATTTAAACGTATTTTTACTCCACTAAAAGTAAAAGATCAGAGCTAAAAAATTTGTTATTATGTAGAGATCCTGAAATTGTCACTTACAGATATTTCAAATGTAAAGTATTTTTTAATCCACAAAGATTAATGATTGAAATAGAACAGTTACCATAATTTTAATGTTTTATTCTCATTTTAATATATATATATTTTTTAATATATTATATTATATTTATTTTTCTTATGACATTTGACCTAATATGTAAAAGCGTAGTCCGTATCCGTCCCCCCATTTCTTTGCCTAAGTAAACTCACATTTTCGAAGAAAATAAGACAAAAACACTTGTAATTTGTAATTGCTGTGAAAAAACGCAAACAATGATGCTGCATTTTTGTCTCGTTTTTTTAGGCAAAGGAATTAAAAAACATATTACTTGAAAAAAATAATTAATGGAATATTTGGTCAATATGGTCATTGGCTTGTTAAGTTGCAGGCCTATTTAATGATTTGGTTGCAAGGTGAAATTTGAAATAACCAATCAAATAGTAAATGTCCTGGCATAGTAGATAATGTTCCATTTCCCCTTCCAAAACCTGTAAAATGAACCCATATTTATCCCTTCCTTGCAATCTGGCTCATTATTTTGCAGTTTTTCGTACCCAAGGCCGCCATTTAGGCGCTGAGGGAGGGAGCCATCGTGAAAAACAACGCTCGCTTTTCGATTCTTAGGCACTGTCTCACCCCTCCGCCGCCTGTCAAGGCCACCCTTTTGTTCCTCCCACTCTCCCGACCCAGCAGAGGTCAGAAAGAGAGAAAGGGAGCAATCCGCAACACACACACAAACGTGGGACTGAACCAGCTCAACCGTTGCAAATCTCCTCCGCCTTATCGGGGACAAGCCACTGATAAGTGTGTCTCCACTCCCCATCCGAGAGATCCATCTCCGAGAAACATCTGAGACGCTCTCTGAGGTTTATAAAATGTGGAAATAAATATGGGGATAGAAGGATTGCTCGTTTCCCTACCGGTCCCAAACCCGATCGAGATGTCTGAAACGAGAACTGGTGCGAAATAAAAATCCAGATTGAGGGAAGATAATTAACAGAGGTTTTCTGAGACAACGGCCATGGGAGTTGCCAGGCTCAGGGTGTTTGCTCTGTTTGGGAGTGCTGCACCTGCAACTAATGATGTGAAACCGGCCAACTTGGCTCCTTTTAGATCGGACTTGCACCTCGTGACCCGTCCCCCCAAAAAATAATCTGACCGTGAAAAATGCAATAGCACCCTTTGCATGGTCTCCTCTGACTTCTATGGAGATTTATTGGCTCCCCCAACAGTTCTAATCAGGCTAAATTATGACTTTCTCATTTATAATTACATCTGATGGATTTTTATTTACAGTCCTCTGGGAGGTTTCCGACAAGTTTATTTTATGATCCTTGAATTATACAAGGGGCTGAACTTAAAACTCTGTAGTGATAAATAGGATTTTATCTGCGAATTGTTATCTATCAAAAACGGTTATTTTAGCCTTTACATTTCTCACTCAAGTTGTTTGGGGTCCAATGTTTATTTTAGGCCGAGGGGGAATAATAATATACTAAACATTCGTATCCCGTTGGCAGGATATTTTGCTCATTTTGTGCATACTTTTTATGCTCAAAATGATTTATGGAAATATTAATTTTTGTTTTTAAAATATTATTAAATATTTTCATATTTTATGATGTTTTATTAAGTATCTAAAAAGATGAGAAAAAAATCACCCTTAAATAAGCTAAATATCTAGAAAATAATAGATAATATCGGTTATTTTATTGAGCAAAATATCTAGCAAAACGTGGATACTTTCCCTTACTTTAAGGAATATGTTCCACAAAAAGGAGAAGAAATTTCTAAGATGATCAAAACAATTTATAATCTGCTACTTGACAGAGTATGACTAATTTTAAGTTCCAGTGGTCTTTTTAATGCAAAAGAGGAGTGAATTTTTTTTTTAAATAACTAATATTACCCTTAAAATAAAACAAAAATACTCTATCAATAGAGTAAGAGTTTTTACTGGATTTAGATTTTTTAATTACAGAGCTTGGAGTCAAATCTAAAGTTGCCTTTAAAAGGGGTTTCTTTCTTATATTAGAACTTTTCATGGGGAAAAAAATCTTATTTTAATCGTTAAAATAAAGAGGGATTAAGGATGAATGTTTTTCTCTGCCCATAACCGAGAGCTAACTTTTGTGCATATGTTTGTGTACTACCTTCTGAATTACAATAAATCATAAATACAGAATATAAATATTATGTTTTCGGCTCCCATTAGTAGAATGTTAAAGCGTCGCTTTAAGTGTCCTTTTTTTGATTATTCATTTAAATATTTTATACCTGTGTAAATGTCACTCTTTATATATTATAATCCATCCATCTATCTATTATCTGCACCTCTTATCCTTAAAACGGTGAGGGGGGTGCTGGAGCCCATCCCAGCCATCTTCGGGCAGTGGGAAGGGGACACCCTGAACTGGTTGCCAGCCAGTCGCAGGGCACACAGAGACAGACAACTCACTCGCTCATTCACACCTAGGGACAATTTGAACCGGCCGATTAACCTTTTTTTGGAATGTGGGAGGAAAATCACACAAGCACAGGGAGAACATGCAAACTTCACATGGAAAGGCTGGTGGCTGGATTTGATGCCATGACCTTAGAACCAGCCGCCATGCCGCTATACATCATCATTCCAATAAATATAGCTTTGAAATTTGATGTGCATACCTTAGTCATAGTTGACTTGTACAGTGTAGAGTTGCTCACCCTTTTTTCAAATATCCATAGCTCCTCTAGGAGTCACATAGGAAATTTAAAAGCAAAGCCCACCCAAAAGCCAACACACATGTTTTTCCCTCTAAATGACAAGGACCATTATACTTAACTTTTATACTGAAATTTACAAAGAACACCCGAACATTTTTTTCGGAGATACGATGACAAAAAATTGTTTACTGTAATTAATAAAAAAAAATTCGACAATGTTCTCTGAGCTCCTGAAAATAGTGCGTCGGACATAAATGTCCGCGAAGCCGTAGCTTTGTCCTATAACATATGTATTAAAATAGAATGCAATTCTAAATCCATAGTGCTTAATGTAAATCTTATAGGGACTGGGTACAGAATCCTGTAAAATTCCCTTTTTAGTCTAAAATAAGTTAAGCTTCCACAATCCCTTGCTGTGAACAAGGGGGCAGGAGGAGAGGAAGACCAAGGTCTGGTTCTGAAAATATCTCACCAGAAATAGGTCATTGTGATTTTCTAGGAACTTTGATTCTAACCGTCATGATCTTGTAGCGGTTGACTGTGTCCATTTTAACTCTACTAATATATACAACCAGAGCGGGATGACAATTTCTACTGAAAAACTACGGTTACCAGTTGATGAAGGTGCTCTATTTGAGTCAGCTTAGGAGGCATCTCTGACTACTGGTTACAGTGGAAACCAGTTATCTATTTCATGAGCAAACCCGGCCCGGAGAGGGATGGGCGCCGCCACAGTGTACTTGTCTAACACACACCACAGGAACTGGTGCCATGATGACCCAGGAAGTTAAGGGAACCCCTTAAAGTTCTGCCGGTGGGCCGTCAGACTGTTGATAAACAAAGTCATGTTTGTACGATGTCACCAGTCACTGAAATACGTCATGCCACATAACAGGACGGTCCAGTGAATTCAACCATGTAAAATATTTACTCTAAAACACAGGATAATGCCAACAGATTCAAGTAATGCACCTAAAACATTCCTGCATCGTTCGACGATCCTCTTTGTAATCAGTTCATTTTGCTCTATAACTCCTCTTTAAAAATAAACTCACTCGTCAGATGATATCCAATATGGCCATTAGCCTCTGACCATTTCATTGACACAACTCTCGACCAATTGCAAGCTTTTTTTCATGGTCCTCAGCCTGCCATAGCCTATGAATGCCTGTATTGAAAAAAAAAGATATGACCTACTTTGGCTTAAAAAATCTTCAGCCAAAAATGACTGATTCAAATGATGATCGACACATTGGTTAGCCAATGAAATTCCTAACATAAATCTATGCCATTTTACAGAGGTGCGTTCAAATCAGAGCTGAAAAGAAATGCCCGTAAATGCAACCCGGAATCCATTTTTACATGCTATTATCACGCGCAGGTGTGCACAATCATGGATTGACTTCTGGAAAAAGAGGTCAAACATTTACAACTCTTACACAATATCTAAAAATTGGCCAAAGCAAAATAAACATTTGCAGAGGTTTTAGGGCTGTAAACTGGTAGTCTCTGAATGGCCACTTTTGGAAACACTTTGACATAACATTCTATTTTACGAATGTTTCTAAAGGTAGGTTTTTCAGATTGTGATCAGATTTCAGTGGGGACCAGGTATTGCTTCATGCTATTATCCCAGCTTTTTTCCAGCTAAGATGCCTAAGCTACTCTCTTGCAGGCATGTGATAGCAAAATAAATTTAGGTGAATTTTACAGGAACGCTAAGGGATTAAGGGATCCTTGAATAACAGAATATTAAGATGGAAATAAAATGATACCTCGTCATTTTAGAAATGCATATCTAACTGGTAGCCCTTTGGATAACCAGTAACATAAACATAGCTTTCTGTCTCAAAAGATCTTGCAGCCCTTGCTGTATACTCACCAAATTATTCAGAAGTGGAATTAGCAATACCTTTTCTTGACAAATTATATATCTATATATATATTTTTTTTAGCTTAACATGATGTGTCAGTTCACACGTACAGGGCGACTCAGCCAAGGTGGGCCGGGTCGGCGGTTCCCACAGCCTGCTTGGAGGCAGCCTCTGCCACGCTATCAGGCTCTGTCTCCGGCCTCAGCACCAGTGGGGCCCCCATGACGTCAACCCCCGTGCTGATAACGGGGTCCGCTTCAGGCCTTGGCTAGCGACCCGGCAGGCGGTTTGTATTTTCTTGCGCTGGTTTCGAGGGATGAGGTGGAAGGAGAAGAGAAGAGGGAGGGAATCGGGGTTACACTAACAGAACCGGTGGTGGATAAGACCCTAAGAGAGATAAGAATGGGCCGAGAGTGGAGCCTCTTTTGTTTTCCGCTGCGCCTCCTGTCTGGTGGCATCTTCATAGCCCGCGTTCCCGTTCTCTTTCTCGAATATGTTCCACCCCTCCTCTTTTTTTCCAAACACGAATATTCCCAGGGTTATCAACTATTTGTGTTTTGACAGTCCCTGGATGGAGACACTTTTCCTTGAGCATCCACCTTTCTAAACAGAGTAAATGGGTGTGCCCCTGGCAGACACCATCTTGATACGTGTTTCACCTTACCTGTTGACTGACCTCTGATTGACCCACCTCGGAGCCTGGCTTGTTGTGATGATGTCATATCACCTTTACCTAACCTGACGTTACTCCTCAATTGCTCTTTTGTGTGCAAACAAAGCTGTGTTGGGCCACTTCTGCAGAGTAATATGGCTGACATTTTATTTTTTTTGTCCTATACGACTATTTGTTGTTGACAATTTTAATGCATAGATACATGAAAACTGAGCATACAATGTCATTATTGAAATGAAAATTATAAGCATGGTAAGAAAAAGTCTAAACTAAGCTAGCTAGGAGTTGCTGCCGGAAAATAATGTATTTAGTTAGCAGGGTTTTTACAGGTGCTTGAAATCCTTGAAAATGCTTGAATTTGAATGTGTTTTTGAGAAACAAAAAGTGCCATCATTTTAAGTAAAGTGCTTGTAAAAGTTTGACATTGTTTCCATGTTTCTAAACAAGTCTGCAAAAGGTGACGCTGACTCTGCTCTCTGGTGCCTTTTCTTTGCCATTACATTTTTTCTTCCCTTATGACTAACGGCAGCTGGCATTAGTTCTTATGGCATTGTCCTATGAAGCGTCATCGCCCCTATGGGTCACGCCCAAGAGTACAGGTGCATACTACACTTTAATAGTGCACTATGAAATGTTTATTAATGCAAAGATTACATGTCAATTGTGAACATTTATTATGGGCCATTCAAGCAATTAAGCTAGTGTTTCACCTAGTGGTAAATTGCGAAGAACTTCCTGCAACCGAAAAGGTAAGCTACATATTACTGTGATTTTTTTTACCCAATACCTATATGGGGAGAGATTTTTCTCAAGAGTATTTACTCATGTATTGTCCAGAACCACAAATATATTTGTGATTTACTCAAAGTCTATGAATCATATGTCTTGATAATAGCACACGCAAGATTAAAAATCGCATATGTAAATCACAGATACATATCAGTGCCTAAGAATCGAAAAGCGAGCGTTGTTTTTCACGATGGAACACCTGCGGCGGCTTGATTGGCACCATCAGCCCGGACAAGCTGATTGGTGACCACACCCTTCTGAAGCCGCCGGCTTCAGTTCAGACTTTGTCAGATCAGTGCGAGCTGTTGTGTTTCATCCAGTGAGCGCTCGCGTCCGATTCCGTCCCTGTTAAAACCTGTCTCATGCCTGATCTCCGTTTTTGACCCGTTTCTGGACCTGACTACGCCTGTTCTGCCTGCCTCCTGCCTACGACCCCGATTACGAACTTGACATCGCCTCTGATCTTCAGCCCCGGCCACTTATTGTTGCTGTTGAAGCAGGAGATGTTGTTGCTGATCTAGGAGTTGTTGTTGTTTCTGGACTTGTTGTAGCAGGGCGGTGACGTAGTCGACGAGCGGGCACCCCTAGGACGACCTCGGCATGGAGCAGGCTGGTCAGGATGCTGGCGATGGAACTCCATGATGAGAGAGCGGTCCAAAATCTGTCGAGCTGGGATTCAACAGGTATCAACAAGTATGGACAAGTTTTACAACAACGATCTGGCAAAGCGCAGTTCAAAAGAGCACGTTTAAGTACCCACAGGAGTAATCAAAAAAAGCTGGGCGCCATGGCAATCGTCCAGAACCTGACAAAACCCCCCCTTCAAGGGACAGCCCCTGAGATCCCAAAAAAAATAAAAAATAAAATACCTCGCCCCCCAGAATCGGTAGACGCTCCCGAAAAGGGCAACCCCACTCCCTCACCCGAAAACGCACAAACGGGAAGAGACAGTGGCGGCAGGCGGACAAATCGGAGCGGCGAGGAGACGAGTTGGACTCAGACAGGTCGGGCGTTGCAGGAGAGTTGAACGGGCGAGTCGAAGAGTCGGAATGGCAGGCAGACTAATCGGAGTGGCGAGCAGACGAGTCGGACCGGTAGGTAGAAGAATCAGACAGACAGGCGGACGGGTGGAATCAGGCAAGCAAGGGGGAACCACAGACAGATCGGGCATTGCAGGAGAGTCGAACGGGCCAGTCGAAGAGTCGGAATGGCAGGCAGACGAATCGGAGTGGCGAGCAGAAGAATCAGATGTGCGGACAGGCGAATCAGGCAGGCAGACAGGTCGACAAACAGGCATGTCAGGCAGACATCGGGACAGGAGGACGGGCGGACGGGTGGATCTTGAGACTGGTGGGAAGGCAGGCGGACGGGCGGACGTCGAGACAAGCGTAAGGACGGAACTCGAGACCGGTGGGAAGGCAGGCGGATGGACGTCGAGACAGGCTGGCGTTGAGGTCGACGGGGACCTCGGACAGCTCGGCGCCCAGTCTTTCCGGAAACCCCATTCGAGGCACAGCAATTGCCACAACGGGCGGGAAAGGTGACAACGCTAAACGACTTACCATTCCCACCTGTCTTCGTCCGACACGGATGTGTCACTCCCACCTCGCTTGCTCCCGTTTTCCGCCAGTCCTCGGATCAAGCAAGCACGCCTTACTCTCACTCTCTTTTCAACAAAAACTGAGAAAACGTATGCAATTGAGTCCTGTGTCCGTTCGGGTCTGTGACAGACTGTAAACATTTTGTCATTTTACTTTACAAAACACCCATAGGTAATATTTAAAGTTGAGAACAAAATTTAACCCCCAAAAATGACTTTATAAAAAGAAAAAATACTCAGCAACATGTAAATTTGATTTGATCCCCTTTAAAAGCAACATAAATGTTAGGTGTACAATTAATCAAACTGACTCTGAATCATTGCACATACCTCTTATAAGGAAAAAGAGAAAACTTGTTGAATGGGATTACGCGAAGAGGTATTCAGATGCCAAAAACTATGAGATAAAAAATACATGTTTTTTTCTTGAACTGAATTTGATGTGGACAAACCCAGGCATTAACAAAATATATATGCGTTTGTGCATCCCTTGTTTGTTCCTCAGGCCTTGGCTTGCAAATGGACTTTGGCTGCCGCTTATCAACCGGAGAGGACCCTGGAGACCTGTGTATGTCTTTTTATACTATAAATACACACAGGCTCACAAAAACAGATTGAAATACAGAGAGGGCCTCAATTTAAATATCAAGCAAATGTAAATAAATATAATTGGGATGTATAAATACTAAACTTTCACATTTGGCCTCTAAAAAAACATTTTGTTGACGCCTTTGAATTTTAGATCGGCACAGCTTTTGACTCTGAGTGAGGATTATGATGTGAATTTCACTTTTGATGAATGATGCAAACACACGAAGGTTAGACAAGTTCATGTAAAGTTTACCCCCCTAAAAAATATTTTGAATTACAACAGATCCAGGCTCTCACTCTTGTCCAATATTAGTAATTTCTTGGTGGTTGAATGCAATTTTTAAAGTGAAAAATATTCGATCATTTAATCCTTATCAGGTGTAAGTGAGGGTCTGGCGCGACGTTTGAGCTGCTCTTCAAATATCAAGAATGAAGGGTCCACTTAAACACCGTCACAATTGAAAACTTCAACTGAAGAGTTAATTATTGCTTCAGAAACACATTTGTGCTGTGTCTGTTCTCGTTCGTAATGGAGGAGAGAGAATTTGTGTCTCGCCTGTTTGACTTTGTGACCCTTACCTGGTCAAACACGCTTAATCCGCAAGAATAACACGGGGATACCTTAAAATAACACACACATACACTCCCTGACTGGACACAACATTAGGTACACTCGTACCTGCTAATCAGTGACAAAACAATTTCAAGTACTAAAATATATTATGCTGTGTTGCAGAATCTACAATTAAAATTAAATATTTGCATTTTTTGTGCATCATAAGTTAATGCTTCTAGTTTTATTTACATTATACTCCTGCTTTGGACATCTTGGAAGTCAAGGTAAACGTAAATAAAACAACACTGGAGTAAAGGAGTTCCAATTTAAAATTTTGACCCTCAGACTGCAGTGCAAACTAAATATTTACCTTAGAAAAATACATAACCTAATAATTCAATAAACACTTTCCCCATTCATATATTTTTACTTATTCTGTCACAATCACCCGGATCGGGAACACCTGTGTTCAGGATTTGGCGCCAACAGCCAGGACAGCTGATTGGCGCACCCTGTATATTTAAATCCCCAGCTTCCGGTAATACTTTGTTCGATTGTACTATGCGATCTGTTGCCATCTGCTCAGAAAGCCCGTACCTCCGACTCTTTGCCTGCCTCCTGTTTTTCTACCTGATCTCCGTTGCCGACCCGTTTCCGAATCTGCCTACGACCTGCCCTGCCCGCCTGACTCCTGATCTCTCTTCCGAACACAACGACGCCCTTCTTCTCCAGCCCCAACCAACAACACGACGACTACGCCTGTCCCCGACCATTCCCGCCAAGCCTTCAACCGCGTGTCAAGTCTCGACAATCCGTCAAACAACGGATCGAAGATTCACGTCTTGTCATTCCTTCCTTCCAATAAAAACCAAGAAACGAGTGCAAGTGATCTCAGTTTTCCTTACATCCTGCCAGACTATTCTGTAAAAACAAAAACAGTAATAATCCTAAAGGACATTTTATTATAATCAGAAATGGTTTACAAAAAAGAATACTAAAAATGAGCAAGATTATCTACCAGTAGAATCAAATAGAAGAAAATTGTGTTCAGATATTCATTTTCATGTCTTACAGGTGTTTTTTTTATATTTTACTACAAAAAATCAGATATTAAAATGTGGTAAAATATTAAAAATTATCTGGCATGAGGGCAGGCTTCTCTTTCTCCTTCCCCACCCCCTCACAGTGTAAATACTAATTTTGAGCATTGATTTTGCATGATGCTTGTTTTACAATACCCAGACAAATTTGTTGAAATGTGTCTCTGCATTCTTTTGGCTTCAAAAAGACTTTGCTAAAGCGACTGCAGATTTTTTTGTGTGTTTTACATTGTGTGTTCACGTAACACTGGCTGACTTTGGGTTTTTTGCAATGAACAATACACACACATCAAGTTAAGAAACACTTTAATGTAAAACACCAAAAGCCTGTTTTGAGAAAAAGTTTGTTCATGTTTTCAAGCTGTTTTTGTTTGAGTGTCAAAGTTGATCGTCAACATGAGTCACACGGAAACCTGACGTCGACACGAGCGTGTGCACACTGAGCTAAAGTTGATTAGCATTGTTTCATCATAAACACCTCAGCGGAGTTCTAATGATTGGCCTGATCAAATTAGGCTTGCAAAAAAGGTAGACGATGATGTCAAATTAGATAAATGTGAAAGGAAGGATGTATGCTGATGCAGCAAAAATGACTCAAGGTGTTTTGGTGTCCCAATGTCGCTTTCAGCTGCTGGGTTTTCCTGCATCGCCGTGTGATGCGTCTTCCTGGAGCCAGGAGTCTACCATCAAACTTGAGTGTGTGTGTGTTTGTTTGTAGGGGGGAAAAGAAGGGCCAAAGTAAGTCAGTGACCCCCACATGATTGAGACCCAGCCAAGACGGGGACGCTTTTCCTGGTGCCTGCTTTCACGTATTTTGTGGCTTGCATTTCCTGCACGTGTCACTTCCGCAACATACTTTGACCTAAGAGGATGTCACTCAGAAATAAAATAAAAAACACATTTATTATCAACATACTGACAAATGGAAGAGGGTTCAGGCCCTCTACGTGCCTTGCGGGGTTTTGTCCTCAATTTAAAACATTTTAGGTCAGTTGATAACTTTAATTTTTCCTCAATACCAGGTATCTGTATTGGCTAATAAAAGCATTTTAAAAGTACTTGGGATTTGTAGCTGATAAGGAGTATTTGCTGCATCTTAGAAACCATACATTAAAAGTAGTAAATTGTCATTAAATAAGTTGAGTATTAAATGGATAGTGTATATTATCTATACCTGGTAAGAAGAAACTTAATTCATTATAAATATGTATTTAAATAATAAGCAAAAATATATAAAGTACCGTAGAAACACATTTTGTTAAATACTTGTAGGTTGAGAAATATGAATTATTTTACATAACATGAGCCTCACCTAGAGGGAGCTTACATAATTGCCTGCCATCTTGCTTGTACGGGTACCCAGAAATGTAAAAACCTCACAAAAGGCTGCCCAAAAATGGATACGAAACATGGTATGGTTTGGTCACTTTGAGTCTGTGTAGTGTGTATTGTTCCTTGTGCTTTTTAAACACACAATATAGTGACATCTAGGGCTCAAAAAATTCACACTCTCCCTTTAAAGAAAACATTTTGTTGGGATTTAATGTTTTTCTTTAACAATAACATTCATCTGGAATAGAATATTGCTATGTATTAAGTACATCCATCCGTGGTATTGACCAACAGGCACGAGGTATCGGTATGAATGACTATTAAGGCTTTGGTTATCAGTATCAGTCTGAAAAAAGGAAAAATGTACATCCGTAGTTTTATTTTACCAAGCTTCAATTCAATAAAAAAAATATATATGATTTACTTTCTATAAATATGTATAAATGTATACAAGTAACCAACCGGCACATGAGGAAGTCATGCTCTGACCAAACAATGTGATGAAAAAAAGGTTTCTTATACAACTACATAAAACTGCACTACTAATGCTACAAAAACAAATACTTTGGCAGATTACTGTGACATAACAACATAAATATGATATTTAATTGGACAAAGATCCAAAACCCATCAAAAACTATATATAATTGTCATAAAGGCTTTTCTTTGTTTCTGCAAAGGAATTCGTGTTGAATATTTGTAGTATAGGTACCGGTAGCTTTTGTACTCGTACAGTACTTTTAACATATGAAATAATTATTGCTGTGCTTGTAGTGCCTCTCGTAGTATTTCCTAAGGTACAAATAGCGAGAATCGGGGTTTATTTAATAATTTGCCCAAGGGGGTTGACTATTCTGAAAATGCGAAAATGGTTTTCTGAACCAGGGCCGTAGTTGTTCCTTGATTCAAGCCACTTTGATGTCATTTCCATATAAATTAATATTATTTATGATATTACAATGAAGGGAAAAGTTCAAAGTGAAGCACAGCACCTGGTGCTACAGTCATAAGAACAAACTCATTGGACACCAACTAGCAGTTTCTTCCTCTCTCACGCACACAAACACAGTCTCAGGCTCTGGCCAGTGTCACTGATACAAGGTGGCATGTGCAAACACAATGTACTGTACAATAACAGAAAGAGGATGGCCTCTGAATATTATTCTCCCGTTGTCGACTGCATGAGTGGGATCACAGGGAGTCCATTTTAAGCTTCGCACGCAAAAAAAGCAAAAATTGCATATGGACACGCCTCAAAATTATTAGCCGGCTTATCAGCATGCACGCAGTTACACATTGATGACAGTTATTTTTAATTGAGCCAATATTGCTCGATTTTTCTTAACCTGCACTCTAAGGATAAGTATTGGTTGAATTGTCATTAGCCCTAGCGGGAAACCAGAGCATGGTTGGTGGCCAAAAACGGGTCGTTAGCCCGAGACAAACGGAAAATCAGGAACAGAAGAGTAGTATATGGATAAAGACGGGACCCAGGGTCAAAGTGCTTGCCTTGCATATGCAGAGGTTCGCTGACGGACTGACAGGGAGTGACTGGGGTACTGGGTATAAATAGGAGGGGAATCAATCAGGCAACAGGCAGCAGCTGGCGCCAAACGAGCGGGTACAGGTGAGGGCAATGAGTAATCATGACAAGTGTGGATTAATTGGCCGATAAGAAAATGAACATACTTGAATAAAAAATATTTTTATACATGGCATTACCCAGAACGGTATAATATATATATATATATATATATATATATATATATATATAGAGAGAGAGAGAGAGAGAGAGAGATAGAGAGAGAGAGAGAGATAGAGATAGAGAGAGAGATAGAGATAGAGATAGAGAGATAGAGAGATAGAGAGATAGAGATAGAGATAGAGATAGAGATAGAGATAGAGATAGAGAGAGAGAGAGAGAGAGAGAGAGTACAATTGAATTGGGTATTTTTTTCCGGCATTACCCAACTTTTTGGGTTATGCAAAGTGAGACTTAAAACATTTTTGTATAGTTACATGTTTTTTTTTACTGATCAATGTTTTAGATTTTATTTATTTTTCACTTTGTAGTTTAAAAGAATAACCCAAAAGGCTCAGTACTTTTTGACACAATTTGACCCATCGAGTATTATTATTATTATTATTTTTGTACAGTGCAGTGCATTATAAAACGGGTCCTTTTTTCTTTTCCCTATGACCAAATTTTTGGCTTATGTGGAAAGTTTACTGTATGTCATAAAGATGACCCTATTTATGTTCTTATTTACACTTCTAAATTGTATTAAGTGATTAAACTAATTGGATTGGATTAGTTTTGTATGTATTTGACCCAACTTCCTAGATTATAAAAATAAGCTAGGTTGTTGGGTGAGTACCTTTTTTGACAAAAGTTGTCCCACCCCGCATTTTTTGTACAGTGCAGCATAAAACTATTAATTTTATGGATGTCCCAACTTTTTGGGTTATGGAGAAAGTGTATCATAAAAATAACCCATTTTGTATTTATTTTTTGTATTTTTTACCAGACAACACAATGTGTTGGATTGTTTTATTTATTATTCACTTGACCAAACTCTTTACTTTAAAATTGTTCCGTCAGTTCTTTTTTGAACCCATTTGAGTTACTTTTTTAAACATAGTTTTTTACAATGTAACTTTTCTCAATTTACTTTTGGAGCAAATTACGTTTTAAATTTGAGTTAGGCATAATACAAAAAAAAATACATCTTGTTTGATTTTATTTTTTTAGGCCTGTCCATTACTACTTTTTTAAAAGATACTCAATTAAAGTCATTGAACCCAAAAGCAGAAACAAAAACTACACGAACCAAAAATAAAATATATTTTTAGGGAAATGTTTTTCAATCACATGTTTATCCCCCTAACATGTAAATACAGGCAATTTGCCATGCTTCTTACTTCTAGTTTCTGGTTTTAAACAGGGCCACTAGATCGGGTTCCAATACTAGTATTGGCCACCGTCATTAGTAAATACTTTTAAAAATAAAATAGGCTAATAATTATATTGCTTTTTCAAAATGTTCCCACCAGTGTGATTTCTACGACCTAAAACAAATTTTAACAATTCTATGCCCTTCTGTTTGAAATATCACGTCTTCAAAAATAAAATGCATTGATTGACCCTCCAAAATGCAACGTTGCAATTTGTAAAAGAGAGCAAGGAATGAGTGAGAGAGATTTTGACGGAGGTGAAGTTCTCTTTACTCCTCCTCTCTCTCCCTTCTTAATTTGATAAGATTAAATCGCTGCAGTCGAGCCAGGCAGGGGCAGTTTTTGCACGGAGACGTGATGCGCTAATTCAATTCTAATTTGAAGAGTTTTGGGATATTTTTTAAATGTAAAATAAAAATTAATTTTGGAGACAAGTGCATTCGGATGTGCATCTGCCAGGAAAGGACATGTACCAGGGAATCATGAGCAGTAGCCACGGACAGCCTTCATACGAGGGCGGCTTCCTTCACAGTACCTCATCGGCCTGCACGTCGCCCGTGTACGTGCCCACCACCCGGGCGGTCACGCAAATGATCCCCGGCCTGCCCTACCTGCAATCGGCCGGCGCGTCGCAGCCCACCTCCGGCCACTCCGCCTGGTCTCAGCCCGGCGTCGAGGCCTCGTATAATCACTCCCCCGTGTCGCCGCGGTTTAGCTTCTCCGCGAGCCCTCCTCTCTCCTCCGGGGCCAAGGAGCAAGCGGCGGTGGCGGCTGCTGCTGCTGCAGCTGCTGCGGCGGCCTCGTACGCTAGCCCGCTTAGCATCTCCGCCAACGGGCGAGAGCACTACGGCGCCCGGTCCTACCACAGCCCCTACCCGGCTTATATGGGCGGCAACGCGGGAGGGACGTGGTCTGCATCTCCCTTCGAGAGTCCGGTGCTTCACGGCCTGCAGACGGGTCACGCTACGGGCCCCACACGACATCCTAATATAGGTAAGCCAGATTTTAGATTTAGTTTGTGTTTTTTATGTGAGATAAAAGTTTTGTCTGTAGAAAATATGAAAATTCAGGGACAAATATGGCTTATTTTGAATACTACACGAAAGAGAAGAATGCACATTTTAGGAACGAAAGATACAAATATGAAACAGCGTATCAAACAAAAAACAAACAATAACGAAAAATTGGAATGCAAAAATTAAACAAAGAAACAAAAACGAAGGAAAGAAATGCAAAGAAAAAGAGAAAGAATAAATGGGAAAAACAAAGAAAAAAGCTTATACTCTGGCGATAATAAAATTTTGATTTATTTGAAATCAAAACAGGCTTCTAGGCCTGGGGTTACAAATACATATTTTATACTCACACACAAAATATACAATGTACTGTCTACACCACAATGTTTTTTAACGTAACTCCAACTAAAACTCGATTTTAAGTTATTCTAATAAGGCACATTTCTGAGTGCCAATTCATTGGCTGAAAAGAGCTTTAACAATATATTTTGATTTGGTATGAACAATATTTCTATTTTATGATTTTGCACAATTTAATGAAAATAAACTCTTGTATTATTATAATTTTTTTCTAACACTGTTATGAATCAAACATTTAAGATGTCTTATTTACAAATATACATACAGTTAAAGAAAACAAAAGAACTGCATTTATTGTGTTTTAATCTTGCTTTTTTTACTTAAACTGTTTAAAGTGATTATTCTCTTAACAGACATCACATGCCAAAAAATATTTTCAGCAGGATAAAAGGCGCAATTTTGAAAACATAATTAGATCTTCTTTTTAACCATCAGCAAAATTCTAAACACTTCTTTCAAGGATTGTTTTACAATTTTAATGTCTTCATTCTGTGTTCTATCTTAAAATGCCTTAATGTTACAAGGCCCACACTTATTTTTTTCAGTGAAATATTAGTATTTGAAGTTTTCTTCTTGTACGAAAAAAATAAGTTATGTTTAGACAAAGAAAAAAATAATCTTATCTGTCATGTAATATCTTGCTCATTTATCTAAATCACAATTTATGAAAGTTGCAAATCTATTACTGTACTCAAACTGCATTTCATGCACATCTATAACTCCAGTGGAATTGCGGCCTTCTTATATGACGTCATACATCCATAAATTCTCGGTTGATTTTCCCTCTTTCACCTTTGCCTCCCTGGGTGCTAAAGTGGTGTTATTTTGTAAATGGACGGTCTGATAAGGAGACACGCTGACATTTCTACATGACACATTAGCACAACAAGTGTATTGTCTGGCGTTGATGTGTTGGCTACATTAGCTTCCGCACTCAAGGTTAGCTTCCTCCGCTTCTCTTTGTTTTGCTCTCGGCCTTGGATGTGATCTAGTATCGCAAGATTGATATTGGACAGCGTAGTTAAAAAAAATGATTTTGAACATTAGTTTGGATTTACGTTGTGCTTGTTAATCTGGTAAGGCCTGACTAAGTGCTTTGCAGGTGATCTGATTTGAAGAAAAATGAGCGAGACTCAGAGTCTTGAAATGTGACAAAGATTATTTAGCGTCTCTATTTCCAGCCCTTCTCTTGATCTGTTTTGGGGGGAGGGGGGTGCGCAGATAAGCAGTGGGGCCTGCACCTCCTGCTGCTTTTGCTGCCGGTGTGCACACATCCACCAGACTCACATTTAGGGGTTAAAGGTTGATTCATCTTCTAGAACCTAATCTATATTTAAAAAACAATCTTTTTATGTTTTGGTTAGAAAAAAAATTATAACAATAACAAATGTCATCAAAACTACGATAAGAGGCCTTCACTCGTCACCATGGTGCTTAAAAAAGGACTGAATGACCCAAGTTATTTCCAATATAAAGATCTGATTATTTGTGCCACATTTTTTTCACACCAAAATGTGCAACACAATTTCACGTATTCGGAAATGTCATTTATTTTCAGTTCAGTGTCAGCTTAGTTAAAGGGAAAACAAAAGTTTGACGTCCATAACCGTCAATGGCACTAAATGTAATCAATGTAATGAGGCCCATAGCCGATATTGGCACATAATGTGTTTGGGTAAGATGTTGTGAAATTTACGATACACGTGTAAGATATTAAAAGTCTGCACATTCTCTTTTTTTCACACCAAAACGTGCATCCCTATTTTGCATGTGTTAAAGCTTTAAAATGTATGTTTAATTCAGTGTCCATAGCCGTCAATGGCACTAAAGCCATCATTGGCACAGGATGTTTTCAGGTAGGAAGTTTTGGATTTTACAATATATAAAAAGTCTGCACACCCTTTTAATTATTGTCAGTCTCGTAAAAAGAAAAAAATTAGTTTTGACTTCCCTAGCCGTCAATGGCACTGAAAGTAATCAACATCTTGATGTTTGTAGCCGTCAATGGCCATTATTAAGAAGTGCGTGAAAATCACACCGACATGCCTGCTATGGTAGCTTGTCATTATTGCTTTGTCATGTGAAGCGTCACTTTCCTTCTTTTTTGTCTTCCATATTGAACTCAATAATTAATCAGGCTGCACGTGCACTGTGGAAGCAGAACGCCAGAATTCATGTCAGTTCATACAGTCCATTGTCACACAATTATAGACAATCATAGATCATAGATAGGAACAGCTGAAAATAGCACAAAGTAGCAAGATAGCGACTTCATTTTAGTCATCAGTCGACAAAAAAAACATTCTTTGATCGGTGCTGGATTTTTTTCCTTTGAGTGTACTGAAAATTTTGAAAAAATTGTCTTGAAAGTGCTTGAATTTGCCCAAAAAAAGTTGTACGAGCCTTGAATCTATATTGTGACATCTATTGCCGCCAATGGCACTGAATATGTCAAAACGGGGACATTGTGAATTTGACCACACATACAGGGGTTGTAAAAAGTATATACAACTTGTTCAAAAACCGGTGGTTGTGATTTTGTGGAAATAAAACTAGGTCAATAGGTAAATTGGGAACCTTTTCCTCTATGTTGTGATTTGTACAACTCCATTGAAAAAAATAGGGGCTTGCAAGCATTGATTTGTAAAATCATTGGACAAACTGGTAGGGATTGCAGCAGACGGCCTCAACATTTTCAAGCATTGAACCACACCCCGTCAATGTGGATAAACCTCCCTCGGTTCCCTTTCCTAACATACTTTGTCTTTGCCTTGTCATAATTATGTTTTATTTCAATTACAATTTATTTTGCTTCTATTGTATTTTACCCATTCTTTAAGTCTGTGTATTACGTGTTTTGGTTTTGGGTAGAGATAAAAAAGGGGATTTTATTGTCTTTTTGTACCGTGATTTTTTTTTTTATAAAGCACATTGAGTGACAATTGAAATGTGCTTTAACAAATACATTTTATTTTATTTTGTGTCCAATTCTCCAGACCTTTTCGATGACTTTGCTGAGGGCCGAGAGTGCGTCAACTGCGGGGCCATGTCCACGCCGCTGTGGAGGCGAGACGGCACCGGCCACTACTTGTGCAATGCCTGTGGCCTCTACCACAAGATGAACGGCATCAACAGACCCCTCATCAAGCCCCAGAGGCGACTGGTGGGCGCTACAGTATTTTTTTTTCTTCCAAATTATTCGAAACAACCATTGTGCTGTTTAATAATATCCGTGTTATTTTGTCAATTAAATGGAAAAATATTTTATTTTTATTTGTGTTGTAAAACCTGATTTCTTATCGCTGAAAATATAAATTACCGTATTTTTACGACTAAGGGGCACACCGGGTTATAAGGTGCACCTCCCAAAAATAGTATTGTCATATATTTTCCATACATAAGGCGCACCAGACTATAAGGTGCTACAGTGGGAACGTCAACAAAACAGTCAGATAGTTCAGTCAAACTTATTAACCCCTTAACATTCCCACGGCTCGGGAAGAAGCAAATACACGTCTCGGACACGTACAGACACGGTGTCACCAATCACTCAAATGCATCATTTCACCTATCATCCGGCAGTTTAAACACTTGGGATTCAAGAACTGCCAACCATTTATTAATTTCTAGTTTCTTTTTCGCTGGCAACTGTGTTGACCGCAAATTAAGAATTTAGTTGGCCAGGGAAACGTGGTTCTTTACTGCGTATATGACAATAAACACTTTGAATTGAATTGAATTGAATTGAACTGAAAAATAAACTCATCACAGAAACATCAAGATCAGTCTAAAACAAGATACTGGGAAAATATAAAGCTTGGGTAGCTCACCAAAGTCGTTTTGCAGCTATCACTTTCAAAAATAATACGCACCCTCTTACTTTCGAGAGTGTAGTAAATCCAACCGTGTAAAATATTTACACAGTCCAAAACACTTAATAATGCTGACGAGTAAAAGAAAAAATCAGCCGAGAAGCATCTGCATCGATGGACGTTGCTTGTTGCTAACTGTCTGTTTAGCCCCATAATTACTGTTTACAAATACAAAAAAATGTTTTCTTCAGGCTGTAGAGCAACCAAAAAGTGATTGACATCTTTTTCGGCCAATTGCAGGCTTTGTTTTACCTCGCTTTAGCCTGTAAATACTAAAAAATGACCCGCCTCCTTTACCTCCGAATAACGTTAGCCAATAGTGACCGATTAAAATGATGATTGACACATTGGTGTATCCCATTATACACCGCAGACTATTTCGACTATGGAGGAAAATCTAGTTGGTGGATGATTGCTTTAGTTGCGAGACCTTGCGACTCATTATTGATCAGTATATAAGGCGCAATGTATTAAAAGGCGGATGTTCAGCTTTTCAAAAAAAATAAAGGCTTTGCGCCCTATAGTCATGAAAATACGGTACTATTTTTGTACTTGTGTGGCCAAATACATGTCTAAATACATGCTAAAAACATGAACAAAGGTTATTATTCTGATTTGTCGCTAATATAATCTGTGTTAGATTATCAAAGACAATACAATTCTATTATTGCCTGTTGAGAAGCAAAAGGCACCATATTTTCCCACATATAAGCTAAATTTAGAACCATAAAACGCATAAAATACTGAAATCAGGGTGTTTGCTAAAACAGGCACAGCCACCAAAGCCACCTAATGGCCCACGGCCATACCATGTCCTTCTTTTCCCCTCAAGCCCGATTTCTTCCTTCTGTTCAGTTAATTTTCCCTCTCCGATTGACTTTGAGAGAGATCACATCTCATTTTAGTATGTTTCAGTGTGTTTTTGTGGCTTTTTTGCCTATAATAATGGGTCCCAAGAAAGTTAATGATAAGGAAAAGTGGAAAATGGTGACCAAAACGAGCAATTCGAAAAAGGGAATGACAGCGAACCATATACCTACATTGCCATATCTTGACTATATATATATATATATATATATATATATATATAATTAATGTTGTTTAGGCAAAATCCTGAAATGGGGGTATGAACAGCCCAAATATTTTATTTTGGCAATGTCTATTGTTTGGAAAATTTAGTTGAAAAACAACTTTTCAGTCACCCTCTTGCGCTTTTTTTGCTGAAAAATGCTGAGTCAACAAAACCAGAAGTGCTGAGTCAGCTTTTTTGGGCATTTTTCACACTTAAGGTCATCTACCTGACTTCTTGTGAAATAAGGTGGTCATATCTAAACTCCTTACCCCTTTTCCTTGGTGGACAGACACAAACACAACAAAGAAACAAGCGTATGTGTGTGTATATATATATATATATATATATATATATATATATATATATATATATATGGGTATATATATGGGTATATATATATATATATGGGTATATATATATATATGGGCATATATATATATGGGCATATATATATATATGGGTATATATATATATATATATATGGGCATATATATATATATATATATATGGGCATATATATATATATATATGGGTATATATATATGGGTATATATATATATATATATATATGGGTGTATATATATATATATATGGGTGTATATATGTATATATATATGGGTATATATATATATATGTGTGTGTATATATTACATTCATACTCAGATCTCAAACTGAAATATTATCTCAACTCCTGCTTTGTTCATGGGTGATATTAAAAACGTTTGGGTAATGATAATTTTTTTGTTGTTGTTGACGGTAAATAAATTATGTGTTGCACCAACTGTTATATTTTGATTCAACACGTAAATGATCTTTTTTTCATGAAGGAAGGTAAAAAATCTGGGATCATTAGCCTTTGAGCAGTTAAAATTCTAATCCGAATTGTATATATACCCGAATAAATATGACTAAAAATATTTGGCAATCATTTTCATTATGAGTTAGTTTGAAATTAATTAATTAATTAATTGTTTCCAACAAACCTAAGTCAAGTCATTTTTATTTGTATTGCCCTTAATCACAAGGAGTGTCAAAGGACTGCACAGACCACAAGCTATTGCAAATTACAGCCTATTATTACAACATCCCCTGATCTAAAGCCTACATGAGGGCAAGAAAAAAACTAAAAAAATGAAGAAACCTTGAGGAGGGACCGCACATGAGGTAATCCCGCTTTCAAGAATGGCCAGGTTGCAATGGATGTTGCATTAACAAACAATACACAGATATTGTCAACATGAAATATAGGTCATTCATAAGCCATAGAATAGAAGTGTGTTTTAAGCCTTGATTTAAACAGTTCCACTGATGTTGCATTACCGGAGCCTGAATCGAGAATGCTCTCGAACCTGGGGATCTCTTCTTAGATCTTGGGATCACTCGTAGACCAGGATTTTCAGAGCAAAAACCTGGACCGGGAAAATAGTGGTAAATTAAATCTGAAATATATGAGGGAGTAAATCCATGCATGATTTTGTATACTACCAACAACACCTTAAAATCACATCCTAAGCTGACAGGGAGCTAATGCATGTTAGCTAAAATCGGGATTATGTGATCACACTTTCTTGTTTAAGTTAAAAGCCTTGCTGCAGTATTTTGTATTAGCTGCAAGCTCTTGATTTTGGACTTCAGGAGACCGGAGAGTAGTACATTACATTACAGTAATCGAGACAGGAGATAACAAACGCATGAATAATATTCTCCGCATCGGCCTGGGACAGAATAGGGCAGATTTTTGCAACGTTGCGAAAATGGAAAAAAGCTGTTCAGGTAAAATTCTTAACGTGTGTTTGGAAGGAGAGATATAATGATAACTTTGTGCTTCCGGACTTTCCCGAGGGTTGTAAGGTCTAACATTTGCATATCATTTTTCAAAGTAGACGCACAGAGAACACAAGAAAAATGGAGAAGTGGTTAGGAATCAAGCCAAAACCAAAGCCCCAGAAGAAATATTCAAAAGAAGCTAAACAAAATTTACGCTACAAAACGGCAATATACATTAAAAGCATCGTGGAAAGAGGAGTTGACGTGGCTTGTAGCAGACGACGCAACGCAAACATTGCATGAATGAAGATGAGTAAATACAGGTACATACTGATGGCAGATGGAAAACAGCGATGTCATATACATGCAATGAATGTTATAAATAGATTTATAATAAACTTAATTTTAAAGTGTTGTTCTGTTATATATTCTTATTATCAATCCTTAATACTTTGCAACAATGTTTTTTTTTTTGCGATTAGTCGTGTTATTGTGTTTCAAGTTGTGAAAAATGGGGCAGGCAACTTTATGGCTGGGCATGCAACTTTTCAGAGTTGTCTGCCCGGGTGTTTGTTAACTTTTTGTCACGAGTTTCAGACACTGCAAGGGGCATGAAATTGGAATTACTAAAAGAAATACGGTTGCATAAAAACAATGGGAAAAATCCCCCTCCAGTCTATAAGGCGCACCTGATTATAAAACGAATTAATTTGGGTTTTTGAGGTGTGATTTATAGTCTGGAAAGTATGGGAATCAATCCACTCTAAATGTCAATGTTTTTTTAATGTAACTTAACCCTCAAATTTAATACTAACCCAATTTTACTGTTTACTGTCCTTTAGTCGGCCTCCCGGAGGGTGGGCCTGTCCTGCACCAACTGCCACACCACCACCACCACCCTGTGGCGACGAAACGCAGAGGGGGAGCCTGTGTGCAACGCTTGCGGCCTCTACATGAAATTGCACGGGGTAAAAACCACACATAATAAATAACCCCCCCCCCCTCAAAAGTTATCTTTGACATAATTATCTGTCTTTGGTTGTAAGATGTAGTAACAAACTGTATAACAGCTCCTTTTTTCCCAACAGGTCCCCCGACCCCTCGCCATGAAAAAAGAGGGCATCCAGACCCGCAAACGCAAACCAAAGAATCTGAATAAAAGCCAAACCGGTGAGCTTCAATTTATGTTTCTGAAATCAGAACACCGTATAACTACATTTAACTTAGTGACATGTATTTGGTGCATCATAGGGAACCTAAGCAACGAGGGGACTACAATGACGCCGAGCAACACTCCCCGAGGCCCCGCTTCCTCCTCCTCCTCCCCTTCCATGTCAGAGGAGGCCCGACAAATCAAGACAGAACCAGAGACTCACAGTTTATACACCCACAACGGCGCACACGCACAGGTACGAAATTACATGATATGACTAGTTAAATAGCAGCTCATTACTAGAAAGTCAAAGTAGTAACTAGTTTATTACCGGAGCCACTTGTAAGTGTGCAGCACACAGCACTAGCTTCCTGGCTTGTAGCATCCTGGAAGGTAGATTTCTTCATTCTTCTTTTCAAGATTTCTTAATTTTCCACATGTTGAGTTTTTTTTTTAGTTTTACTTGCCCTCATGTAGGTTTCAGATGGGGGGAATTTGTAGTGATGGTCTGTGCAGCCTTTTGAGATTTTTTTCTGATTAAGGGCTATATAAATAAATTTGACTTGACATATCAGGGACCACCAACCAGTTTGAAGCCGAAATCTACTTTTTTGTACTGATAGCACCCAGGGCTACCAGTTTGATAGGCATTTCTATAGTTATCATATTATTACTACAGTATGTTGTTACTATGTTATTACTATGTTATTGCCAGCTTGTGTTTATTAGAACTAAGGTTACAATAGGCTCAGTCAACCATTAAAGCAGCAATGTCAAACACATTCTACATGGTAGAATAAATATTCTCTCAGGGACGGGACTAGTAAATGATTGGCATAAATAATGTGCCTTAGCTTTAGGGCTCAGGATCTCTCAGAGGATAACAATTTAATGAAGATTATGATTCAGGGGTGTAAGATTCGAATATAAAAAAAATATTGAGGTTTTGTTTTTTTTCTTCCCGTCAACATTTTTTCCTGCACTAAGATTTAATTTTGTGCATACCGTAATCTTTTTATGCCATTATTTTACTAGTCCAGCCCAGTGTCAGGCAGGACAAAAGGAAGACTGAGATCACTTGCGCTCGTTTCTTGGTTTTATTGAAAGGAAGGAAATGACAAGGTGGGATTCTTCGATCCGTTGGTTGGCGGATTGACGGAACTTGACAGGTGGGTGAAGGCTTGGCGGGAATGGTCGCGGACAGGCGTAATCGTAGTGTTCGGAAAAGAGTTCAGGAGTCAGACGGGCAGGGCAGATTTACGGAAACGGGTCGGCAACGGAGATCAATCAGAAGAGAACAGGGAGCAGGCAAAGAGTCAGAGGTACAGGCTTACTGAGCTGAAGGCAACAGGTAGCATGAGTACAATTGAACAAAGTGTTACCGGAAGCTGGGGATTTAAATATACAGGGTGCGCCAATCAGCTGTCCTGGCTGTTGGCGCCAAATCCTGAACACAGGTGTTCCCGATCCGGGTGATTGTGACACCCAGTGGGAGAGTATTTTCTGCCATGTGACCCCTGGGGTGAAACAAGTTCGACACCCCTGATTCAATGATTTAAATGTCTTTTCAAGCTTTTCATTCATTTATTTGATGAAAATGTTTACCTGAATCCGGGAGCTTCGCTGTTAGATCTCATATCTACTGTAGAAAGGAGCTAAAGCTTCTATAGTCTTATGCAAAGACACCAGGGTGCTGTTTTTTTAACTTTGTATTTCTAAATTCAGGTGCTAACCGATAATTTCCAATCACTGGTGATAAAAAGTGTAGTTTAGGATCTAGATCATTGTTTGACATGGTGCGGGAGATTTTTCTCTTGTGCTTCTCTCAGCATTGTCTCATAGGCGGGCCTAATCTGGTCTGCTGGACGTACATTTGACACACCTGCACCAAAGCATCTGCCTTGTATAAGGGGATTGAGTTATTTACATAAATAAATTATAGGCTACTTTTAGAAAATATTTGGAAGCATTAATCAGATATCTTAAGACACTGATCATGTCAACAAATTCCAATGCCAGTGAAAACTCCAATTACCTAGAAAATCACTATGCAAATAACTGGTGTGATACTTTCAGGACCGGTCCACGAGCTACTCGGGTGTTCCCGGGGGTTTGTGACCCCAGACTTATAGTCGGGGTTCGTACAGGTGCTAGAAATCTCTGACAATCCTTGAATTTTAACATTGTGTTTTTAAGGTTTGAAATGGGCTTGAGTTTTGGGTGAAATGCTTGTAAATGCTTCAAATTGTTGCTATGCTTACCGGCAGTCTTGACTTGATGGAAAATAAATCAAGTCTCCCTAAAAATAACGCTGACACACCTGCTCTGGTGGCTTTGCTCTGCCATTGCATTTCTTCTTCCCTCGTGGGTAACGGCAGCTGGAATTTGTCTGGCGCTATCATGTGAAGCGTCATTGCCCCCTGTGCGTCACGCTCAGGAGGACAGACGAAGAGACCAAGATGCTGTACTGAAGAAAATTGGCTTTGAAAGGGCTTGAAAAGTGCTTGAATTTGTCGATGAAAAAGGTGTAGGAAGCCTGTATAGTGCACATAATCGATTTCATCTTTTGTTTCTCTTTTTTTACACTAGATATCTGCCCTGCCTGCTTACATGACGGCTCAAGGCGGGACCCTCGCTCTCAAAATGACCCCAGGGGGTCTCTCCGGGTCACCTGGCTCTAAAGCTGAGTCGTGGAACAACCTTATCTTGGCTTAAATGAAACACAACTAAAAGAGGAGCGTCAGCGAGCAGCACTGTGACAAAGTTCTTCCAAGTGCAGACTGTTTTCATTTGATTTGGAATTCGATCCAATCACAAGGTTTAATTGCCAGTTCAAAATGTGACACAATATCAGAGGTCAATATCCAGGTCAGTATTGACTTATCTACTCAGACGACGTTGCACATGTTAAAGGTGACCAAGTACAGCTACAAGGTCCTATGTGGATTTTATTTTTCTCCAAATACTCAAAACAATTGCAATATTCTTGTGGCGGCAGTAGCTCAGGAGGTAGAGCGATCGTTTTAGGATTAAGGGATCCCAGTTCGAATCCCGGTTTGTCCGTGTTACTTGCCGAAGTGTCATTGGGTAAGACACTGAACCCCCAATACCCCAATAAGCAGGTTAGCGCCTTACATGGCTGCACAGATCATGGCCGCTATTGGGAAATGTGAAGCACAATGTAAAGCGCTTTGGGAAGTCATTGACTTGAAAAGCGCTATATAAATGCAGATCATTTCATTGTTATGTCCTCCAAGTTTCTGGATTTTTTTGGTTAAGACCACAAGTGATGAATATATAAATATATTCTCCAGATCTGGTGTCAAAAGCGGTTCAAGCAACCACACACTGCAGCAAAACTTCAGGATTCTATATTTTAGACATTTTAACCAAAACATTTTAAGTGCTTACATTTTCAAGCACTATTTTAGTAACAATCTGGTAACTTAAGACCCGTTATGTTTTGGCGCAGATGTTCTAACATTAATTTAGTTGATTTGATTGAGGTGCATGTTAAACTCATCTGAAGTGTTTTGTGGAAAAAAATAGAATATCTGTCAGAAACACTCCAAAAACAGTTGACAAAAAACAGTGTATATTAAGTGTGTTCAGCCGCAACTTGAGTCATTTTGACCAATGGTAGCTTATTTTTTGTTTTGTTTTGTTTTTATAAATAACATTTAAAATTGGGTGGTTCAAAAAACAACCCAAGATAAGTAGTAACATTTTCAAAATAGCAAAAAAATAATATTATTTGGTTCCAAAGTTATGTGAATTGGGTTGTTTACCACAATTTGTTTTATTAATATGATGTGAAACCCCCCAAATAATTTAATTTGTTTATTAAAAGTTAAGCCTAAAAAATTGGTTGGATTCTGATCAAATCTTCCCCCAAAATAAAGGGTAATTTTTTAACATGCCGGTAAATTGAATCATTGGGACAGACAATTTGCTCGCTCATTCACACTTAGGGACAATTTGGGCTGGCCAATTAACCTAACATGCATGTTTTTGGAATGTGGGAGGAAACCAGAGTGCCCGGAGGAAACCCACGCAAGCACAGAGAGAACATGCAAACTCCACACAGGAGGTTCGATCTCATGACTTCAGAACTGTGCCGCACACGCGCTAACCACAGCGCCGCCGTGCTTCGCCCCCAAATAAAAGTCATTTTTTAAAATATTTTAAATATTAGGATAAACAGTCTTTCAGTTTTCAAATCCCTGAAATTTTTAAAATTCCTTTTTAAATAGTTTTTTTAGAGTTAAGATAGTCGGCATTTGTCGATTACCCGCACAGATTCCAAAGAGTCCGTTCCTGCATCGGCATGTAGGTTAAAGCGAAGCAGCTGTGTTACCTCCCACAACAGTGCAAATGGAGTTGTCTGTGTGTATTTCCTAAGATTCTGAAATAAAGAAAACTACACCTATGTGCAAAGATGGACTGAGCTGTGCACCAATTTGCAGGTGTTAAAATGGGGCCTTTTGGTGGCATTGTCTCTCATCATGTTGTATTTATTTCTATAGCCACATCATAACAACATAATCAGTAACTTATCAGTCTGTTTAGCAAGCTAAAAGTTTCATTGTGTATAATGACTGTACAGTATTTTTGTGGCAAGTGTAATTGTGGTATTTGACTATATAGCAACATTTATTTACATGTATGCAAGGGATCTCCACTCCAGTGTGTGTGTGTGTGTACATATATACTGGACTGTCTCAGAAAATTAGAATATTGTGATAAAGTTCTTTATTTTCTGTAATGCAATTAAAAAAACAAAAATGTCATACATTCTGGATTCATTACACATCAACTGAACTATTTCAAGCCTTTTATTATTTGAATATTGCTGATTTTGGCTTACAGCTGAAAAAAACTCAAAAATCCTATCTCAAAATATTAGAATACTTCCTCAGACCAAGTAAAATAAATAATTTTATAACAGCAAAACTAAATCAAACATTTGAAAATGTCCATTGATGCACTCAGTACTTGGTTGGGAATCCTTTTGCACGGATTACTGCATCAATCCGGCGTGGCATGGAGGCAATCAGCCTGTGGCATTGCTGAGGTGTTATTGATGCCCAGGATGCTTCGATAGCGGCCTTCAGCTCATTTGCATTTGTAGGTCTGGTGTCTTTCATCTTCTTCTTAACTATACCCCACAAATTCTCGATGGGGTTCAGGTCAGGGGAATTAGCAGGCCAATCAAGGACAGTGATGCCATGGTCAGTGCACCAGTTACTGGTGGTTTTGGCACTGTGGGCAGGTGCCAGATCATGCTGGAAAATGAAATACTCATCTCCATAGAGCTTTTCAGCAGATGGAAGCATGTAGTGCTCTAAAATCTCTTGGTACACAGTTGCATTTACTCTGGACTTGATGAAACACAGTGGACCAACACCAGCAGCTGACATGGCTCCCCAAACCATTGCTGACTGTGGGAACTTCACACTGGATTTCAAGCAACTTGGATTTTGCTCTTCTCCAGCCTTTCTCCAGACTCTGGCGCCTTGACTTCCAAATGAAATGCAAAACTTGCTTTCGTCTGAAAAGAGGACTTTGGACCACTCTGCAACTGTCCAGTGCTTCTTCTCCATAGCCCAAGTCAGACGCTTCTTCCGTTGTCTTGAGTTCAGAAGTGGCTTGACCATGGGAATGCGGCTATTGTAGCCCATTTCCCGGACACGTCTGTGAACTGTGGCTTTTGATACCTGGACTCCAGCTTCAGCCCACTGTCTTTGAAGCTCCCCCAAATTCTGAAAGCGGCTCTTCTTCACAATTTTGTTAAGGCTGCGGTCATCTTTCTTGGTTGTGCAGCGTTTCCGGCCACATTTTTCCCTTCCAACAGACTTTTTGTGGATATGCTTTGAAACTGCACTCTGTCTTACCCTCCTGATGGAGGGTATCAATGATGGTCCTCTGGACAGCAGTCAGATCAGCAGTCTTCCCCATACTTGTGATTAAGTTTACTGAACCAAGCTGAGTGTTTTTAAGGCTCAGGAAACCTCGCAAGGTGTTTCGAGTTAATTAGATGATTCAGGTGATTAGTTGAATAGCCTACTTGTATACTTTTTCATGATATTCTAATATTTTGAGATAGGATTTTTGAGTTTTCTTAAGCTGTAAGCCAAATTCAGCAATATTAAAATAATAAAAGGCTTGAAATAGTTCAGTTGATGTGTAATGAATCCAGAATGTATGACATTTTTGTTTTTTTAATTGCATTACAGAAAATAAAGAACTTTATCTCAATATTCAAATTTTCTGAGACAGTCCAGTATATACAGTAAAGAAAATAAGTATTTGAACACCCTGCTATTATGCTGTTTCTCCCACTTATACCTGTATATCATGGAGGGGTCTGAAATCTTTATTGTAGGCTCATGTCCACTGTGAGAGAGATAAACTAAAAACAAATATCCACAAATCACAATGCATGATTTTTTAACGATTTATTTGTGGGACATAGCTGTAAATAAGTATTTGAACACCTGAGAAAATGAATGTTAATATTTGGCACAGTAGCCTTTGTTTGCTATTACAGAGGTCAAACATTTCCTGTATTCTTTCACCAGGTTTGCACACACTGCAGGAGGGATCTTGACCCACTCCTCCACACAGATCTTCTCTAAATTAAGTCAGGTTTCTAGGCTGTCGCTAAGGAACGCTGAGTTCGAGCTCCCTCCAAAGATTTTCGATTGGGTTCAGGTCTGGAGACTGGCTGGGCCATGCTACAACATTGATACGCTTCTTACCGAACCATTCCTTGATTTTCTTGGCTGTGTGCTTTGGGTCATTGTCGTGTTAGAAGACCCTGCCACAACCCATCTTCAATGCTCTGACTGAGGGAAGGAGGTTGTTCCCCAAAATCTCAGAGTAGTCATCCTCTCTTCAATGCAGTGCACTTATCCTGTAAGCAGAAAAATACCCCCAAAGTATGATGCTACCACCCACATGCTTCGACATAGGGATGGTGTTCTTCAGATTGTACTCTTCGTTCTTCATCCTCCAAGCACGCTGAGTGGAATCTTGACCAAAAAGTTCTATTTTGGTCTCATTTGACTACAAAACTTTCTCCCATGACTCCTCTGTATCATCCAAATGGACATATGTGAACTTAAGATGGGCCTTGACATGTGCTGGTTTAAGCAGGGTAACCTTTAGTGCCATGCATGACTTGAAATCATGACGTCTTGGTGTATTACCTACAATAACCTTGGAAACGGTGGACCCAGATCTTTTCATGTCATCGTGTAGTTCTGGGCTGATTCCTCACCTTTCTTAGAATCATTGAGACCCCACGAGGTGATAACTTGCATGGGGCTCTAATCTGATTGAGATTGACCGTCATGTTTAGCTTTTTCCATTTTCCTAACTATTGCTCCAAAAGTGGACCTTTTTTCACCAAGCTGCTTGGCAATTGCTCCGTAGTTCTTTCCAGCCTAATGGAGGTGTACAATTTTGTCTCTGGTGTCTTTGGACAGCTCTTTGGTCGTCACCATGGTAGAAGTTAAAGTCTTACTGATTGTATGGGCTGGACAGGTGTCTTTATGCAGCTACCAACCTCAAACAGGTGCATCTGATTCAGGATGATACATGGAGTGCAGATGGACTTCTAATGGGCGGACTAACAAGTCTTTCAGGGTCAGAATTCTAGATGATACACAGGTGTTCAAATACCTATTTGCAGTTGTATCACAAAAAATAAATCGTTAAAAATATCAGGCATTGTGATTTCTGTATATTTCTTTTTGGTTTATCTCTCTCAGCGGACATGCACCTTCAATAAAAATTTCAGACCCCTCCATGATTTCTAAGTGAGTGAAATAGCAAAATAGCAGGGTGTTCAAATAATTATTTTCCCTACTGTAATATATAATATATGCAAGAAAATACCACAAGTGGGCTGTATTGCAGAAACCAAGAAGATGCAATTGGTTGCACCAACATGACACTACCTATTCTACCTTTGTCTTTGTCATTCATATTCAATAAAGTGAAGGTGACTCAAGTTGTTTTTATTTTTAAAGGGACAATGTGTCCTATTTATTGCTTTCCAGTGGTAAATACAAACTTCATTCATATAAAAGAAAAAAAAAACAATGATTTTAATCGGCCACGTCCATCCTGAAGGCAGTTATTCTAAAATGATTCATATCTGGCCTGCCAGTAATGTTAACCACAGTATAAAATAAATTATTACCAAAAATATATAAATATACAAGATTATGGCAGTAGGCCAGGCTAGTCCAGAGTCCAGCCTGGGGGCCACTTACGGCCTGTGATGACATTTCACCAGATGAGGGCAGTAGCCCCTGGCTTTCTGTGTGGATTTTAGCCCACCCCATTTCCGACATGGTGACTTTGAATGCGTGCAGGACAAGTTGGAGTATTTTTTTCACCGAAATCCAAAAATAATGCGTCTGCTTAATTTGCCAAGAAACCGCGGCTGTTTTCATAAAATCATTAAGAGGCACTGCCAAACAAAACATGCTGACTACAAAAAGCTAACTAGAAACAAACGTGAAAAGGTCAAGCAACTGGAAGCTGTTTAAAGGGCACAGCAGCGTTTTTTATGAGACTCCGCGAGTCAAATGAAAATGCTACAAAGGCGAGCTACAAGATTGCGACGGACAATTTATAGTGTCCAATAATCTTGTCATGCATGTTGTAAGTGTAAGTATTAATGGCTGAATAGTCGACCCTCTCACAATACTTACCAAAAGTGGAGCACTTTCTGAAAAGTTTGGACGCCCCTGATTTAAATGGTATGAGAAAACACATAAACTATCATATAAATATGCTTTTTTTGAATGTGTGTTTGTCGAGAAGTTAGAATTCATGTTACATAACATGAGCCTCACCAAGAGGGAGCTTACAAATTTGTCTGCTATCTTGCTGCTATGGGTAACCAAATACAACAAAAAGGCTGGGCAAAAAATGAAAATCGTGTGTTTTGGTCACCTTGAGTCTCCGTAGTTTGTCTTCTTCCTTGTGGCTTCTAGCACTTCTTTTTGGTTTCACAACACAATGCAGTGACATCTAGAAGTCAAGTAATTCATACTGTCACTTTAACATTTCTTTTCCATTATATTTTTGACCACTCCAAGCAACAATGTCACAGCTATAAACGTTGACATGAATAAGAATAGCACCTAAACAACCTGTCAGGGTTTATAAATACCTTAAAACATCACAAGGTGGCAGTAAGGTGTTTCTTTTAACATTAGTTCACGGATCCCATAACCACCAGAGTCTTCGGGGCACCACTTCCACAGCCTGGCAGCACCCATCCCTCTCTTGGCTGTTTCTTTGGGTATTTTTTTGCTCCCCCACATGGAACGGTAATGATTTCTATGGTTACCAGTAGCAGGAGAAGCCTTTTGATTGACTCAGATACAGCACCTTTATCCTCTGGTCGCTGTTGTTCTTCAGTGTAAAGCATGATCCCATTCTACAGAGATGACCTCTAGACAGGCCTCTCAATAATTGTATAAAAGACAAACTACAGTCATTTTATTTGATCATGTTATGTAACGGGATTTTGTTTTTAAACAGATACTTTGATCATTTTTCTAATACAACTTTGTTTAATTTTTCCTGATAATATTTACCTGCATCAATTACTGCATCCATATTTTAATTGCTTTGACAGCGTCATAAAACAACAAACTTTAAACAAATAGGTTATATATTCAAAATAAATATCATTGTTTGCTATATTTTGTTTGTACTGGATGTATTTTCCAAAAATAATTATGCACATCCATAGTTTACACGGTCGTCATTAATGTGTAAATGCTTTTGAATATTAAAATTTATGATCACAATATTAAAAATGGACGTTCCTATCGCTTGGGAACCAATCAAAACTTTGTAAATGCACTGTACATATGCAACTCATTTCAATGAGATTAAACAATTAATAGTGTGTCGTCACTTTTAAATATCATATTTTATTATTATGTTAAAAGGGACCTTCCCATTGTTCCTACATGTGAACCAATCAAAGTTTTGCGTATTGACCTTTTGCATACACATGACCTAACCACGTGACGACACCATGACGGATGGTAGTAACACGTAGTAAACAGTAGACAACAATGGAAAATGTATACTATTCAACACCCTTTGCAATGACTAGTCAAACGAATATTGTGCAGTGGTCGGATGAGATGGTTCTCTGTTTAGGGATACTGAGGACAGCATTAGCAATGCCAGCTACCGAGCCATACAGTCTTCCTCCTAACATATTCACATATCTGAATATACCGTCCAATCAGCCTGACTTCACAGGATCTGTACCACTATATTGTAAATGGAGTATCTCCATACACCGGTGCTGATCTAAAAGCTTAGAAACGTCTGGAAGCTTGCCAACCACTCAGGGATTAATCACCAGGTAGAGAGTGGTGGTTACATTATTCTGTCGTGGTTATAGGTATTTGTTTCAACTCAACTGCCTTTTTAACTGCCGTGACCTTAAGTGGTCCTTGCCGTCCGTCATGGCTCTCATTCAGCCAGGGAAGGCAACGTTATGTCACAAGCAAAGGGTCAATAAATACACTGTCCTTTTACACTGGAGCTCGTTTTAAAGGGACAGTGTGTAATATTTAATGGCTCTAGTGGGACGAAAAAAACGTTCATTTAGTAAAAAAAAAAAAAACATTGATTTGAATACTAGGCAAAAATACATGAACCATCACACTAATGTTAAAGGTGAGGTGTGTAGTTTGAGGTGTTCTTAAAAAGTTCAAATTTAAATAATTTTTGAATAACCCTTATGGTTTATTTTCCATGGCACCTACTTTTATCTTACTTTTATCAGGCCTGTTTGGGGCGGATTAAACCCCCAAAGAGATGAAAAAAGAAGAGTTTATTTGAGCGCGTCTAATAAATAAATGCAAAACGTGTTACTTTCTGCTATCTCCTGGATTAAAGTGATGATTGAAGGCTTAAATTTTCAAATGAGGAATCACTTTTAATGTTTATAAAAATATCATAGGTTGAAAATATTTGTATTTCTTTTTCATAGTGGAATGCCTTTCTAGAAGTCGCCACCATGTTTGTCTAGCATCTTGCTGCTACGCTGTGCATATCGGCACTGGTTTTTGTTAGCATTAGACAATACAGTGCCATCTAGTGGCCAAATATTACACAGTGGGGTTTTAACAGGATTCAACGATTAATAGTGTGATGTTACTTCCAAAGTCTTGAAGACTTTGTATACAAGTTCACTGTACATTTGAAGCTCATTTTAACTAGGTTCCATGATTAATAAAGTGAGGTCCCTTTCAAATATCATGGTATTTTAATATGATGACTAGACAATTCCCTCGGCAAATGTGAGAGTTGGGGCTGGATCTGGCAGATGTTATCATGTAACCGTTAGCATGAAGTTGTTAGCATAAGGTCAATAGCATGTAATTGCTAGCATGAAGTCGTCAAACTTAAGTGAGATCTATCTGTTCTTTTAAACTTGGTTCTTTTATATAAACTACTCCATTATCATGCAAACAGTAGTCATTGGCATGATGTCGTTAGCGATAAGGAGAGGCCTTCATGGACAGTCTAAAATCACAGCTATTGTAATAACATAGTAATAACATCGTGTAATAACATTTTGTATTGGCCCATTCAAATTGAATGGCTCATTCAATTTAAATAGGTCTATTTAATTTGTACGGGCCAATTCAATTTGCCACTGTGCTTACAGCACTAATGGGAAATGGGTTGTGCCTTGCGAACCCAGCCCCAACTAATAATAGGGATGTTTCTATCTGAACCAGTCAAAGCTCTGCGTATCAATATTCTCTCCATTTACAGCTCATTATAACGAGATTCAACGATTAATGGTGTGGATTACACCTGTGATGACGACTGTGAAACAAGAGCCAATGACAATCCGAGCCATGGTGATGTCGGTGTAGGCGGGACGTCACACCAGTTTCTCCGTTCTTTCATTGGCCACAGCCACCCTGAGCCCATTCACCGCCAGCCAATGGGAGGCGTGAGTTGATCTGGCCCCAGCCGGGAGACAGGAAAAGTGCAGGCTTGTGTTCTCATATAGCTTCACCTATTTTTTATTTATTTCCCGATTGTGAATGGAGATCCCTCACGTGCGTCTTTTTCCACGCACTTTATTGCACGATTAAAAAGGCGACATGGACGTCTTTATGTCTCTTGGGCACCCCGAGGAGATTTACAACCTTTTCAAATTTAAAATGGGAGGCTGCCGAGCTGTCATGCCCAAATTGGATTACGTGAGTAAAAATGAACACAACGTGTCACCCAAAAGGAGAAAAATACATCATTATTTATAGTTTCTACATAGATGTTGGATTCAATACTATATAATAACTCTCACTGCTGTTTCCGTCATCTTGATACCAATGTCATCCTGTCAGGAATCAACACAAACTATTCTAAACGTAACTATATAATTATGAGCTGAATGAGATTTAGAAATGATTAACGGTATAATGACATCTAGACTGCATGATCCACTCTGGACCCACAATTACAAAGAGTTTAGTGGATTCTAAAAGGAGCCACAGGTTTGTGCTATTAAAGTGGTTTGCCACTAGATGGCAGCCGAATTCATGGTTTTGTCAAATGTATTGCACGATATGTCATTTGAAATAATAAACTACTGTTACCAATCAAATAGGAATGAAATATAATTGAATAAAACAAAAGTTATGAATAGAAATTAAAGTTGGGTTAAGTGACGTGCAGCGAGGTTCATGTCGAGTAAGGCAGTCAGGTTTACAAAAAATGTACCTACTTCGTATTCATCATTTGATAGGCAGAGAAATAAAGCAATATATGAACAGTAGCATTAAAAGAGTTTTATTGTCTTGCCTTAACGTACAAATGAAGTCTAGAAAAGTATCAAGATAGGCAAAGGTATACCTCTGATTTGAAAAAAGAGCACAGCAGAAAAAAATGACTGGATACTTGACTTGCTGATAGATTTGTTATACTGTCACAAATTCTATTGTTTGAAGTTGGCGTGTGTGGTAAATCGGCAATTCAAATCCCAAATTTATGAAGTTAAATGAGAAATAACATAAACATTGATTGAATATAACAATTTAATTTATTTTCTAATTTATATTTCGATGATAACAGCCCGTGTCCCACCTGCCTCCCCTAACTGCAGAATCACTGGTGCCAAATCAGAATTATTTGTCTCACTATTGCCCTCTGCCATGAGGCAAGAGAATTGCGTGCCTCAATTTGCATCTGCAGACGGTCAGCACAGAAATAATTTACATACAAATTGCATTAATAATATTCATAATGTGATTATTCAGCAGTTTTGAAAAAGAAAATAGAAAATTGTTCGATAAAATTAGGAAAAACGTTGATTTAAAGGCACATAGCCATTCCATTTATTTGTATTTTCCATGTTCACGATGACAGGTGAGGCACTGCCTCCATCTAACTGCACGTCAATTCTTAAAGGCTACGTATTTATATATTTTTTATTTTTCTTTTAAATCATGTTGCAACAAACATCACATTATAAGAGACCTGTGACCAAAAAAACTTTGGACGCTTCTTCTATCAATTCTTTAAATTAATGATCGTATCTTGCATCATTACAAAACTGATTTCTAAGTCAGTTTAGAAATAAGCACTTTTTTTGAATCACGATACATATTTTATAGTTTTTCTTCTTTATACTCTAAAATTCCGGTGCAAGTCTCAGAACTGTCCTTTCTCGTAATGCGGGGACTCTTCTGATGACGTTTTTTTTTATGTCAACATGAGTGGGTAATACTACACATCAGTTTTGACCAGTTTTGGGAATAAGGCTGTTATAAATAACACCATTATGTAATGTTTTTTTTTTTTTTTTTTCCAGTAACTGGGTAATCTAACTAATTTTTTCTTTTGCCGTTACAGTTACTGATGGTCAAAAGTGGCTGTTTCTTTGAACAAATTGGAGAAACTACCACCTGTATCAAGTTTACTCCGCTCTGTTTATTTGTCACCCCTGTAGGTTTAGGTTAAAAAATAGCGTACATTCTTTTGATGACTCCCAGTTACAAATCAGCATGTTGTCTCATTTGGGGAAACTAGTGTAGGATTCTTTCTCATTGTTTTCTGCGTCTTTAAACACTAATTGTTCCAAAACTACTGCTCTCTCCTCACTGAGAGAAGTCTTGTTAGCTATCGTAGACCGAGAGAGGGATAGAGACAGAGGGAGTGAAAGGGGTAGGGAGAGTGATTGGATACTCATTTTATATTGTTTTACTGTCTACTTTAGTTGTAAACAATATTTGAAGTGCCGTTGCCGAATTCTACTTGACCAGTGGTCTCAGAACGTGAGTTTGATTTATTTATTTTACACTGTAGTGTTAAACACAATTTATATTGTTGAACTGTTTACTTTGTTGTGTGAAAATACCTGAAGTACAGTAGAATACGTCTACTTGATATTGTAATTTATTCTATAGGGTGAAACTCACTTTATATTGTTCTACAATTAACTTGTTGTGAACAAAATTTTTGAAGTACAGTAGGCTATGTCTACTTGACCACCTGTCTCAGCTTGTGAGAGTTGGATTTGAAACCCATTAAACCCATTTTATATTGCTCATTGCTGATTGTTATTTTATTACATTGTTTACTGTTTGTTTTTGTTGCACTTCAAGTGTAGGATAAATTTGTTGCTGGTGAAGTGCAATGAATATTACAAGGTTCCATAACACAACTACCTGTCTGTTCTTCTCTATTCAACTGACTTGAGTACTGCTCAAAAAATCGAATCATTTGACATACAACAACTTCTTTTTATAGTAACAGATATAGTTACTTTCCCTGGTAACTAGTTAAATTTGCTATAGAGTAATTTAGTAACTTACTTTTTAAAAGACGTAGTGAGTAGTTAGGGTGCCCAACACTGTTCTTGACACATTCAACATGGCAACAATGTCGACGATATATTCACCGCCCGCGTCGTCGTTTCGTCTAGATCTGGCGACAAGGTTGTAGACATAGAGGGGCGGGGCTCCTTGCTTACTGCTCAGTCGGGTGCCCCTCTGCAAGGTTGCCTCAACACTCATCTTCTCGCACTCTGCCCACACGCCCGCCGCGGCGTCATCTGGCTTGTCAGCCGAGTTCACTGACGTCGCATGGCCGCCGGAGCTTGCTGCAAGTGTCATGTCTCTCTGGCCGTGCTTAAACGCTCTTTGTGGGTGGCGCCGCGGGGCCCGACCCCAGCTTGCCAGCGCTCGCTGTTGTCGGGCCTGAGACTCAGCGAGCGGGGCCTGCGTGACGCCGCGCGCTCGTCCAGCGTCCTGAGGGCGGCGAGCTTCGGTCGTCATGCGTCCTTGTGTTGTGTATCGTGCCAGGAGTCCATGAGCCAGAGTCTGAGGACGTGTTACGTGTACTTGAACCAGACCAGTCGCAGCTTCGCGGCCGTCATTCAGGCCCTGGACGGCGACCTAAGGTGAGTGTACACAAACAAGCGTGGCCTACCCCGTGAGTGGTGTGTCCCCATGGTCTCCACGCCCGCCGTTTTTGTTATTATTATTATTATTATTATGCAGTCAGTCTCAAACGCGCGGAACGGGGGCTGATTGCATCTCAAAAGCTTGTAATTTCCCTCTCAAATCTGCGTTCAGGCTCTGAGTCTCTGCACCATACAACACAGTCGGCACAATCACACTCTCATACAGTCCCCTCTTAACATCCATACTCATACTTTTGTTGCTCATCACTCTCCCCAGAGCACCCAAAACCTTGCTTCTTTGATTTACTCTGTGCAATACCTCGCACTCCATTCCACCAACTGAACTGCAGCCACATCACAACCCAAGTACCTAAAGCTTTCAACTTCTTCCAGCACCTGTCCATGCAACCTGATTTCTTCAGCCATGTCCACTCCACCACGTGAACACTTCATCACCTTACTCTTCCCAACATTCACACATAACTTATGCCTATCACATACTCTTCCAAACTTCATTACCAACCTTCTCAATGTTTCCTCAGAATCAACCACAAGTGCTATGCCATCTGCAAACAACAACTGACTTACCTGCCGCACTGTTCCACTGTTCTCGATCATCTCTACACCTCTGCCAAATACCTTGCAACCCAAAATGAGTGCTACAAAGCACAATGGTGAAAAAAATGGACTCAAAGCGTACTAGTAACAAACTGTAATAGTATTAAAAAGAAGAGAAATAAGTAGACAAAAGCAAAAATAATAAATGGTAAAAAGGTAATTAAAACAAAAACATTTCTTGTTTTTTGGGGGGACAATGGAATAAGCTCCATTTTCAATAAATATAAATTTCCCGACCTATGAGTAATTACAAAATTCACATTTATTAAATTGTTAATGTATTTTTGTTTATTATTTAAATCAGTAGTGTTGCTGGATTTTTTTTAACACGTTGTTTGAGCACGAGCTGCCGCCTCCTGTGCGCTGGTCTCCGGCCTGCATTTGGGGACTGGCTGCTGCCTCTTGGCTGTGGAATGCTCTTCCCCATGAAATACGATCTGCAACCTCACTGGAAATGTTTAAATCTTGGTTTAAAACACACTTATAGGTTATTCATATGCTATAGAATATATTTTATGATGACAATATCTGTTTATTATTTATTGTTATTGCAACATGCATTGCAGCCTGGTCATCTTGGAAGGAGGACTGCTTCATGTGCAGTCCCTTCTCAAGGTTTCTTCATTTTCCTCATGTTGACGTTTTTGAGTTTTTCTTTGCCCTCATGTAGGTTTTAGATCAGGGGATGGTGTAATAATAGTCTGTGGTTTGCAATAATCTGTGGTCTGTGCAGCCTTTGTGATTAAGGGCTATACATATAAAGATGATTTGACTTAATAATACACACTGTCACTTTAAGTGCAGCTCATTCAGATTGTGGATTAATCTATTTTTGATTGACTAATTAACATGTGTATATATATATATATATATAATATATATATATATATATATATATTTTTTTTTTTTTAAATCTTATTTTGTAGACAATTCTTTTAAAAGCTCCCACATTTCCAAAAACATGCATGTCAGGTTAATTGGCCGGTCAAGTTGTCCCCACATCTGAATGAGCAAGTGAGTTGTTTGTCTCTGTGGGCTCTGCGAATGGCTGGCAACAAGTTCAGGGTGCCCACTGCCCAAAGATAGCTGGGATGGACTCCAGCACCCCTGTATCCCTAAAGAGGAAAAGCAGCGCAGAAAATGGAAGGCTGGATTGATTTGAATAATAAAAATAGATGAGCTATGTTTTAAATGGTGCACATTTAATATAGTTCTGTATACTGATTTTTGCTTATTAATGAGTTAAGTCTTTGTACCACTAGGAGGACTTGAAGGGGCTAAATAATACATTTAAGAAAGCTTCTACATACTTTACTCAAGTAACTTTTCTGAGAGTTTGTCAAAATAGGTTAATATCTGTACTTTGCAAATATCTGTAGTTTGCATTAATCTGTGGTCTGTGCAGCCCTTTTTAGACCCCTTTTGATAAAGGGCTATACAAATATACTTGACTTGAATAAACTTCCATTTTAAAAAATATTTAATAGTAAAAATACTAATAGTTGTTATATATATACACACACCGTATTTTCCGCACTATAAGGCGCACCTAAAAGCCTTTATTTTTTTCAAAAGCTGACCATGCGCCTTAATACAGTGCGCCTTATATATGGATCAATTTTAAGTTGCAAAGTCTTGCAACTAAGGCAAGCAGCCGCCGACTAGATTTTCACCCGAAGGCAAAGTAGTCCGCGGTGTATGCTGGGATTTATATACCGGCGTTTCATTTCCTAACCAATGTGTCAATCATCATTTGAATCAGTCACTATTGGCTAAAGTTATTCGGAGGTAAAGGGGGCGGATCCTTTTTATCATTTGCAGGCTCGCATAGGCTAAAGGGGCGAAACAAAGCCTGCAATTGGCCGAAAAAGATGAATGTGAATCACACATTGGGTTGCACTACGGCATAGAGAAAACATTTTTTACTATTCTGTATTTGTAAATATTTTACTCTCCTGGATTTACTACACTCACGGTTGTAAGAAGACCATGGTTACGTATCATTATTGAACGTGATGGTTGCAAGAGAACTTAGGTAAGCTATGCGGCTTTATATTTTCCCGGTATCTTGTTTTATAACGATCTTGATGTTTCTGTGATGAGTCTATTTTCAAACTAAATTCAATTCAAAGTGTTTATTGTCATATGCACAATAAAGAACCCCGTTCCCCGCACAATAAAATTCTTACTTTGCTGTCCACACAGTTGCCAGCAAAAAATAAAATGGAAACTAAGAAATGTTTGGCATTTCTTGGATCCCAAGACTTTAACCTTCCGAATGATATTTGGAACGATGCATTTGAGTGATTGGTGACATCGTACAGACACTGTTTCCGTACATGTCTGAGACACGTATTTGCTTTTTTGCAAGCTTTCGGAATGTTAAGGGGGTAATAAGTTTGACTGAACTATCTGACTGTTTTGTCGACGTTCCCATTGTAGCGCCTTATAATCCGGTGCGCCTTATGTATGGAAAATATAGGACCAAAAAATATTTTTGGGGGGTGCGCCCTATAACCCGGTGCGCCTTATAGTGCGGAAAATATGGTGTGTGTGTGTGTGTGTGTGTGTGTGTGTGTGTGTATGTATATATATATATATATATATATATATATATATATATATATATATATATATATATTGGCCTGACCTAGATGAAGCTGACATGATTGTCTGCCATCTTGTCACTCCAGGTACCTGACAAACAACAATCTTTCAAAAGGTTTGGCAACAAACTGAGAATAAAAATGGTGCGGTTTGGTTACTTTAAGTCTCTGTAGTTTGTATTCTTCCTTGTGCTTATTATCACTCGGTTGCACCACAAAAGACAGCGTTATATAGTGGTCAAATAACACACACTGTCCTTTTAATTGTATTCTTAACCGTTGATTGGTTATGGCCATGCAACTTGGCGATCGTAGTGATTTGTGTGCCCTCTTTGTATTTATAATCGCAATCCTCGTTTCCATGGTTATCATGTTTTTGTATTTCCCTTTAACATCCCTGCAGTCCTTGTAGCACTTAATTCAGTATAAAAATAGTTCAGTATGGCCGACTTGCTAACTCTTTACAAAGGACATGATTGTGAATTGAATAAAGAAAGAGAAGGGCATTGTGGTTGGTAGTTCACCAACACCATATCAGTGTAGTCCTGATGCCATGATGTAAACCAATCGCAGACCAGCATTTTTCTATATAGGGCTCAGAAAACACGTCTATATTTGAAGTTGTCTGTAGACAGTGTCCCACATAAATGGCTTGCTCTTATTATTAGACACGCCGTGTGCATTTTCTACCTGGTGCTACGAGCACTGGACACAGTGGAGGACGACATGAGCATCCCCCTGGACCGCAAGGTCCCCATGCTTCATGATTTCCACACCTATTTGTATCAAGACACCTGGAGCTTCAGCGAGAGCCGGGAAAAAGACCGTCAAGTCCTGGAGGACTTCCCCACGGTCAGTATTACAGCTTAGATTTTTAATATTAGTATAACGATAAAAACATGGTTTTAATTGGAATTGCTATTACAGAAATATTTTTTTGTGGTGTTTTCACTTTGTGGACAATCCGTAGATATCTTTGGAATTCCGAAACCTGGCCGAAGAATACCGTGAAGTCATCTCAGACATCTGCCACCGGATGGGGGCCGGAATGGCGGAGTTTCTGGAGAAGAAAGTGGGATCCATGAATGAGTGGGACAAGGTGAACTTCCGTTTTTATATTTTCATTTCAAAAGAGAATTCAGATATTTGCCCTTAATATACATCAGGTTGGGAACCTTTTTGACCCAAAGAGCTATTACAGCGAACATATTTTGATTTATTTTATTTTATTTTTTTATCATTTTTCTGAGAGAGCCACACAAGACAAAATTCAACCAAAACCCCCAAACACGCTTTACAGACAAAAACTAATTATTCAGCACATTTGATTTCACTGTGTGATGTTTGATGATTTGATCAAATCTATGAAAAAATAGTAATGCCAGAGCCTGTCTCCCATATAAATATAAATGTGGCTTTTTCAGTGTCTTAGGGCAGTGTAATGTCTCAACCATGAACATGGATTGTTTAAGATGATTTAGCTTCTGGAAAAAAAAGGATTATTTAGCAATTTCTGGTATCGTGACACTTTGACTGTAAACTGTAGATGAAAATGTGTCCTATAAACACAGAACCAGGTTTGGCATGTGCTGCAACCGGCTGCAAATATCACATATTAACAATTTGCATTAGTTCTATTTTATCTCCCAGCCATATGTACTCATGAAAAGAGACATATATGGCTCACGAACCCTAGGTTCCCGACCCCTGCTATATAGACTAAATATTCAATTTTTTATTTTTTTTTTACCCCTCGGTGCAGTATTGCCACTATGTGGCAGGGCTGGTTGGTATCGGCCTGTCCCGCCTGTTTTCGGCATCCCAGCTGGAAGACCCTCAGGTGGGCTTGGACACAGACCTGGCCAACTCGATGGGTCTGTTTCTCCAGAAGACAAACATCATCCGGGACTACCTTGAAGACACAAAGGAGGGACGTGCTTTTTGGCCACAAGAGGTTTGCATTTCCACACTTTTGTGCACAGCAAATATTAGGAAATCAATTCCTTTTTTTTATCTTTCTTTACCCAACTTTTTTATTTTAGCTTCTATTCTTTGTTTTAATATGTGTTTTTGTAATGCAAGGCCTGGAGCCAGTTTGCAGGCCGTCTGGAGGACTTGGCCCAGCCTGAGAAGCTGGAATCGGCCCTGTCGTGTCTCAACCTGCTGGTCACGGATGCGCTGCGCCATGTGCCCGACGTCATCGCTTACCTGGCCCGTCTGCGCAACCAAAGTGTCTTCAATTTCTGTGCCATCCCTCAGGTGGGGGCAAAATCTACCTGCTCCTGCCTACATCCCCACCTATCCACATATCTACCCACCTTTTTCCCTAAACACCTACCCACCGACCTTCCCACCTTCTCACCTACCAACCTAAGCACCTAGCTACCCACCATGATAGAATAGAATAGAATAGAGTATGCCTTTATTGATGCCTACGTACCTACGTACTCTACCCATCTACCTACTTTTTTCAGACCGATAACTGTACTCATCTCTTTAGTACTCATGAAAACAGATCTGATGTACTGCTAGCTCAATACTTGAATTAAAAAACTATATTTAATTTAGAAAATGAACACATCACAGGAAATCATGCTTCTTCCCCCTAGTGGGTAATGGATCCACCTACCCACCCACCTAAAGGCTGGCAAAAAGTTGATAATTAGATATTTCATTTCATTTCATATTTTCTCTATTAAGAATGCTTCAAATATTAGTATTGATAGCAATTGCAAGTATTGATGCCTCAGAAGTATTGCCTGGCATCGACGCAATTTGAGCAAGTGTACAATGTTCTATACAAACAATATAATCTTTTTAAAAGAAAATAGTGCCAAACATTCATTTTTTCTTGAAAATTGAATGAGTGGATTTATAGGTAGAAAGGCCTCACAAAATATATTTATTTATACATGCCAAACATGTTTATATTTTTATTCTCTTTGATTTTCTTATTGTCTTTATAATTTATTAAAATGTTTAATTTTATTTATTACAAACACCTATATATTTTTTGTCCATAAATTTATATTGACATATATATGTATGTATGTATATATTTACACACTTGTATTTTTTTATTAAAAATATTGTGATTTTTCAACTTTTTTTTACCTGATGAAGAACACAAATAGTAAATGTTAGCTTTTTTCTGAGAATGTTTGGAAATAAATCACAAGTTCCTTTTCCAACGACCTCAAGTACCGTGGCCGATACCAATATTGATGTGCATTTAAAATACCGTTAACTCCAAATATCGTCTGAAAGTTTTAAAATAATGTTATTTTAATCCCAACATAATATATTTAATAACTTTCTATTTGAATAACTCATCTCATCTCATCAGCCGTACCGCTTCTCCTCATTAGGGTCGCGGGGGGGGGGCTGGAGCCCATCCCAGCCATCTCCGGGCAGTGGGCAGGGGACACCCTGAACTGGTTGCCAGCCAGTCGCAGGGCACACAGGGACAGACAGCTCATTAACTCAAAGAAAATATTAATGGATTGTCAAAAATAATTACGGATGGATAGATGGAGCCTCAACTTGAGGGAGCCTACATGATATTCTGCCATCCAACATTTCTTTTCAGTTGCATTAACCCATACAGCGACATCTAGTTGTCAAATATTACACAGTGTTTCTCTAAGCCTTTTTAGAAGGGATTCTAGTAATGCATTTCTTCATCCTCCTTATTCGTTTTGTTTCAGACAAAGTGGTTTTATTTGTGATCCCTTTGTTTATCAGGTGATGGCGATAGCTACACTATCATCGTGCTACAACAACCCCAGGGTGTTTCAAGGCGTGGTAAAGATCCGAAAGGGGCAGGCCGTCACCCTCATGATGGAGGCCACCAACATGCGAGCAGTCCAGAACATCATCTACCAATACAGCCAGGAGGTGGCGCTCTTTCCCCACACTTTTAAATGAGTGCGGTTGATACTCAACGTTCTTACTGTTTCCCCTGCAGATTCTGCACAAAGTCTCAACGGCCGACCCGTCACGGGACGAGACCCTCCGCATCCTGGCTGTCATTCGGGAGAAATGTCAATCGTCCGACCTGCCAATCAGGTCGCATCACCTGTCGCCCGTATACCTGTCGGCTGCTATGCTGCTAGCGGCCGTTAGCTGGCAGTACCTTAGCGCTACAGCGGCACAGGCGCAAGGTGCCGGTGACGCACCTGGGCAGTGAATTCAGCACGAGGAGAGAAAACTGAATCCATCCTCTTTGGAGATCTTCAATGATGTGTCCAAGTCACACAGGAATGGATTTTTACAAACCGAAAACTATTTATGATTTTTAGATGTTTCTGTAAAGCAAAGCATGGAAAGTCTTCATCACGGATTTTGAAGCGAGTCTTAACCGTTTCTACCCAGCCCAGAAACCTTTGTGACATATAAGGGAATTTAAAAACTATAAAACAAGGATCCCTCCACTCCTGTTTTACCAAAGGACTTGTAAACAGGAATTCGGATGATTTAGAAAAAAGTTTATAAATTTTGTGAAACCTGACGAATACAAAAACCATGATTAAAATGTCTGCTGTCTGCAAAGAACGTTGTTTTTTTTTTTATTTTAAATATTTTGTTTAAAGGGACATTGTGTATTATTTAGCGCCTCCTAGTGGTAAAAAAACCCCAAATGGCAACATACTTGAAAAATAAACTGCAAAAAGATTTGTTCTTTAATTCAAAATATATTTATAAGGACGAATAACAAAATTCCAATTTTTATCATTTCTTTTGTAACATTTTACATATACGAATGAAAATCTGTCAGAGTGTGCTAGAGCCCTACCACACCAGTTTAACCAACTTATTTTCAAATTCCTTGTAATACAAAGGGACAATGTGTATTATTGAGAGCCTTCCAAAGATTTTAAAACTTCATTTATTTAAAAAAAACTTGATTTGAATAATGAGCAAAAATACATAACATATAATTTGAAAGTGCATTTTTTTTATCCTGTAGTTTGAGAAATTTCTATTTTACATAACATGAGGCTCATCTATAGGGACCTTACATGATTGTCCACCATTTTGTTGCTACAGGTACACTCAAAAACCTTGCTAACGTTGGTTTTTGGTCAATTATGAACCTCTGTAGTTTGCAATGCTCCTTGTGCTTTGTAGCACTCGTTTTCGGTTGCACTGCACAAAACGGCAACATCCTCAAATAATACACACTGCCCCTTTAAAAATTGTAGCATATGTTTGAATTTGCTTGATGACATTATCACAATTACTTTTATGTGTCTGTAAACTTTGAACAAAAACTATTTTCAATAATGAATAATGTCTTATTCTTTTACTTGATTTGTTGTGCAGTTACAGAACATGTTGACGTATAGAGCTGTCAACGGCAGGGAATGAAACAATAAGGAAGGTATTGTAAGTGTTCATAATCGAATTTTGGCAAGCACAAAAAAACATAAAGCTCATGTGACCCTCTTTTGTTTAGGTCGTCATGTCAGGAAATTTAAATGGAATTTTTAATGCTCAGAATTAAAAACTTTTGAGATTTAAGACTTTTTTTTTAATGGTTCTTTGTTAGTGAGAGAGAGAGACTAGGCTCTATATGACAAACTATTCATTAAACCAGCATGTGACACTTGTAAAAAGGACAGGAACAAGTAGCAGAGTCTTGTTTGTTTTCTGTTTAATCTCGAAATTAAGAAGAACACGGACAGGTAAATCCAAACTTCTCCCCAGTAACGTAATGACTTTAATGGAAAAATGATTTATCCTTTAGTTTGGGAAATTTCTTTTTTTTATCGTGTAATTTTAGATGTTTTCATTAATAATGTGAGATCTTGATTGCATAGTCAAATTTTCCAAAATATACATTAAAATCTGTGTTTATTTTTCATGCAATCGTTTGTGTATTTTTTCTTTGTTATGGAGAAATATATATTTTGTATACTCTCAAATGATCAGCTCAACCCAATTTTTTTGTAAAGGTTTTAAACACATTATTTTAGAATGTTTTAACAAGAAATGTGATTTACAACAACTATAATTTGTAATGATTTTTTTTATATATATATATATATATATATATATATATATATATACACAATAATATAATTTGTATGTTTCACATGACATGCACAGTTAGGATCTAAACATGTCACAGAATTGCAATTAAAACAAAAGAAATTCAAGAAAGTAGGTAATAACAATAACCTGGGTTGCACCTGAAACAAATTTTTATGTCACCAAATTGCCTATGTGTAAATTTAGCCTGTGCAAAAAATTTCAACACAAATCAAATCATGAGTTGCATCAGAGAACAAAATGTACACGGAGATGACTATATCTACATAGCAACATGCAAATTCATCATTGTTCGGGAAATATCAACTGCAAAGTAACTGCTAAAATAATAATGCAATATTAACACCATGGCCTAATCCCAAATAAATAATGGAAAATGTCATATTTTATTCCTTTGAAAAGAGCAGTGGGATTAAACAAGCCCCTAAAGAACAGTTGAGTAGCTCGCAGACCGGTTCTAAAAAGAGCTCACCAGTGATGGGTCATTGAGATATTCTAGGGGTTTTTTTCCTAACTGATTCGAGAAATCATTAACACGATTAGTGTCTTTATGTACATGAGCAATTCTTCCCAAATTGTTTTTGAAAGCGTTTTTGTGGTTGACTGAGCCTATTTAACCGCCACTTCTAAAAATTACTACTTGGCAATAACATAACACTGTACTGTAATAACATCGTAACGGCATAATAGCACGATCATTTTTTTAAAAATAAATCCTTATCAAACTAGCAATTCTTGGCTAAAAAAAAGCAGATCTATGTCTATGATACATTTATTTTGCCTTCAATATTAGACATCTGTAAAAGCGATTGCATAGGATGGCAGTTTATTGTTTTGACTATTATGTCAGAACAGATACAGGACCCAATCGTGTGACATTCTCACACAAGCTTTTTATTTTATGGGAAATGGGGAGTCATGCACGTTTGGAAGCCGGTCTGGCATGGAAGGACAGGACGCCAGAGACAGACGAGATCGATAACGAATCAGGGTAACGAAAATAAACAGGAGAAACTAGAGGGGAACCAAAACTGGAGAAACTAACCAACAGGACAAGAGTAAACGGAAAACAAAACTGGAACCCGAAATCAAACAGTACAAAAATAAACGGGAACAATACCGGACTGCAGATATCACAGGAAAACAGGACAGAACCCACGTCTTGTGGGGCAGAAGTTCGTTGACGGGCTGACGCTGAAGCAAGAGAGCGCTGAGCCTTATAAACACAGAAAATCAATCTCTAAACGAGCCACAGCTGGCACAACACGGACGGGGCCAATTGGGCACCATGGCAACCGCGACACACACGGGCGCGGCCAAGTGGGCGCCATGGCAACCATGACATATTATTGCGAACTTTTGCTTGTCTATGTCTATGTTATGTGACTATTACTTCATCGTCACTAGTGGACAATCCTGTCGCTGTTCTTAGATTTTCACACTCTGTAGTGCAGATCTGCTGTAGTAACCTATGAGATTTAATGAAAAGAAAGGGCTCGGGTAGGGCCTTTAGAACAGGTTGGAATTTCTTATTCGAGGATTGGGCTCTTCCCCATTCTCTTTGCAAATTTAAAATCCATTGATTTCTTCTCTCCTGATATAGAGTTTCTACTAAACTTTAAACTTAAAATTCTTAACTTAATTATGACAGCCCTGTCAAAGTCCGGAAAGGGGGGCAATTAAGGCTCGTGATCACATTTTTACTGGCCCGTGGCCTCTGTCATAAAATTGATAATATGTGGCTCACCAGTACTGTTGACTACAGTATGAAATAAATTTGTGCCGAAAACAAAGATTAGTCACCATTTCACCAGATGGTGGCAGTAGCCCTTTGGTCACCTTGCCCTGGGCTTTCTGTGAGAATTTTAGCCCACCCAATATTCCACATGCCAACTGTAAATAAAAAAAGGAAAGTTGGCTGTAAGAGTGGAAATTGGAGTATTTTTTCACCTAAACCAAATCAACTGTGTGAGCCCTAATTTGCCAAAAGACTGTGGCTATTTTCAAGCAGTATAAAATTAAGAGGCACTGTCAGACAAAACATGCTGTCTACAAAAAGCTAATTGGAAACAAACGCTCTGAAAAGCAACTGGAATCTATTTTAACGGCACAGCAGCGTTTTTTCACGACCCTCTGTGAGTCAAATGAAAATGCAACAAAGGCGGGCTACGAGGTCGCTACTCCGATCGCCAAGCACTGCAAACCTTTCTCGGAGGATAAATTTATTTTAAAATGTATTCAAAAAATGCCGGGCTGAATAGTCGGCCATCACACATTTGAAGCTTACCAGATCCGACCCGTTTTCTGAAAACTTTGGACACCCCTGGATGATAACATTGTTAAAATTGTTGAAGGATGACTTCCATTTTCCTCCTGTTGGTGGCGACGTCGGTCACCCTGGCCCGGCCTTCACCTGATGTAAAGGAGATGATTGACACCATTAACAAGGCGAACACTACATGGAAGGTGAGATCCAATAGATATAGCTTACTTAAATGTTTCAAATTCCCCACTCTTGATTTTTATTCCAGGCTGGTCAGAATTTTTACAACGTCGACTACAGCTACGTGAAAGGACTCTGCGGCACGATCTTGAATGGCGACAAGGGCCCCCAAGTGTAAGTGTCTAAGATCATGTAACAAATTCCAGTGATTGCATGACATCTTATCCTTCAAAACCGTTTTATGCCACTCAGCGTTCACACCATGGACGACCTGCGGCTTCCTGACAGCTTCGATGCCCGTAAACAGTGGCCCAAGTGCTCCACTATCCAGGAGATTCGAGATCAGGGCTCCTGCGGCTCCTGCTGGGTAATCATTAGCGAATTTAACTTATTCCTAGTTTCCTTGAAAGCAGTTGATTTTCTTTTTCCCTGACAGGCTTTTGGTGCGGCTGAGGCAATATCTGACCGACTGTGCATCCATAGTGGGGGGAAGATCTCGGTGGAGATTTCGGCTGAAGACCTTCTGTCCTGCTGCGATGAATGCGGGATGGGGTAAAGCAACGGTGTCAAACATAAGGCTTGCGGGCCAAATTGGAGCAGCAAGGTTGTGTAATCTGGCCTATTTGGCCGGAACACCCTTGATAGTTTTTTAGTTACCGTTTTGGCTTATTTTGTCCGATGAGTAAGTAAAAATTTTAACAAGTCGCTGTAGTCTATTTCAAAGTGTTTTTCCAATCCATGAAAGTCGATTTCTTGATTAACGTGGTCAAGATCTAAGCAACAGCCGCAAATGATAAATAATAGGTGAGTACCAACACTGGAGATCAATAACAGGCCGATATTCAGACACTCCTGGAGGTATTGGTACTCGTGATAGCAGCTGATATTGATATTGACTGTGCTTTGGTCCGGTTTACAAACTACAAATTTAAAAAAAAAACATAACCATTAATTTCATGCGAATAACGAAAGCCAAAACTGATACTTACCTTTTGAAAGTTCTGCAATCGTGATGCCAACTGGTGATACTATCAGCAGATGTAAATTCCTTCCATCCCACTCAAAAATACTATTAAATCCCAAAATTATATTGTTGGTCAAAACAACATGCAATTATTTGGAATATAATAATACATGTATTAAAAATTGTAGTTCCTGATTAGAAAATAATCAAAAGGGGGTTGCTGATACTGGTATCGACACCAGTTCGAGTAACAACACTCTAAAATAAGACTAGTATCAACACCGATAAAGAGACTCGGTAATGGTGCGCACCTAAAAAGTACATATGGATACGTATACATGTTTCTTTAAAGTAACATGTTTTCTGAGGATATGTGTATCAAATATAACAGTGGAATCTGCGTTTAGTGTCAGGATTGCTTAATTCTCAGTTGAGCACTCATAGAGGTATCAGTCTGAAAGAAAAGTAATATCCATTGCTATTGTAACTCAAATTAAAGGATTATTCTACGGATAGGTGGGTATCAATTCCAAGTATTGGCACTGGGCTGTTAAAGGATCATATTTCAAGGTATCAGTACTTGCAACAGTTTCAATAAGGGAACATATTCTATGTATGACTGACAGGTGCCGATCGAGATTTTGGGAAAACAATTATATTGCGGATTCTATCTGTCTTTTTAATACAAACAATTGTATAGATAACACGAGAAAATTAATATTTATTTCACATTTTTAAGGAAATGTGTGATACATACCTGTGTTTCTTTTGGAGGAAAAAATATCCTATCACGTTTTTTGTGCTTTGGTTTATAGATTTATTTCTTGCTCTGCAGATCAAATGAAGAAATGTATGGTTATTTGTGTCATGATTACCAGTGTGAATCACCTGTGCCTGCTCCTTTGGCGCCAACTGCCTCAGACTCTGATTGGCTCCCGCTCCCTATTCAAACCCACTCCTATCTGTCCCCTTTTGTCAGTCCGTCTGCGAACCTCAGTTAAACACTAGGCAAGCCTTTTTCGACCCTGACTCCCACCTGTTTTTTGCTCCCGTCTGTCCCCCGGCTTCGACCCGTTTTTGGTCCCGACCACGTCTACTCTCCTGTCCCGGCTTTCGACCTCTTTTTGTCCCCAACCACGTCTACTCCTTTCCTGGCTTACGACTCGCGTCTGACCCCGACCAAATTTTTGCTCTCCCGTCCCGGCTACTGACCCGTCTGCCGGCTGTTGCCAGTCAAGTCACAGACAAATATGTTCTACTGACCCGGCTTATTAAAATCCTTAAAAATGCTTGAGTTTTAATGCGGTGTTATCAAGGCTTCCCGACACCGCCATCGCTCGCCACGGAAGATCCACTTCCGCGTTCAGAGCGATCTGCTTCCCGTGTCCAGCAATCACCGGATTGCGGGCGCAACCCTTTCTCTTTCTCCCAATAAAACTTGTGAGAAACACAACGCAAGTGGGTCCTGTCTCCGTTCTGGTCTTGACAATTTATTTGCAAATCTGACTGTGTCTCACCAGGCACGTTCCTTGCTGCACGTCACATGACATCACTCACTAGGCCAAACCCCTTGAAGGTGCATAATCACTTATCTTTTTCAATTTCAGCTGTTTTGGTGGTTTCCCCTCCGCCGCCTGGCAATTCTGGCTCAAGCGAGGGCTGGTGACTGGAGGCCTGTATGACTCCAAAGTGGGTATGTTCATCTTGTGCCTGCTTTGCCAGGAAGTGCTTTGCCACTCGGATTTATAGCGACAATCGCGCAGGCTGCCGGCCATATTCGCTACCCCCGTGCGAGCATCACGTCAATGGAACTCGGCCTCCATGCCAGGGCGAGCAAGAGACTCCCAAGTGTACTGAAGTGTGCATCGATGGCTACTCTATGTCCTACCCTAAGGACAAACACTTTGGTAGGCATGCATTCTTTATCCACTGTAAAGAGCTACAAATGTTTTGCAAAGATTATATTCGCCTGCAGGCCGCCGATCGTACAGCGTCTCCTCAGAACAAGATCAGATCATGAAAGAGATTTTCAGCAACGGGCCCGTTGAAGCAGCGTTTACCGTCTATGCTGATTTTTTGCTATACAAAACTGGTAACATGCGAATAATGTGAAATTTCCAATTTAGGAATCCAACGCATATTTTAGCACTGATTTTGTTGAGTTTTGTTGCAGGTGTGTACCAACACGTCACTGGCGAGATGCTTGGGGGTCACGCCATAAAACTGTTGGGCTGGGGGAAGGAGAATGGGACACCTTACTGGCTAGCAGCCAACTCCTGGAATACTGATTGGGGAGACAAAGGCAAGCCCGCAAATTCTAAAGAATTTGTTGAACAAGCGGTCTGAATTCTAATTTCTTGTTCTTGCTTTTGTGTGACCATTGAAGGTTTTTTCAAGATCAAGCGTGGAAGCGATGAATGCGGCATCGAGTCTGAAGTGGTGGCAGGAATCCCGCTCAACTAGATTAAATTGCTTTGTCTTGTTTGGGAATAAACATCAATCAAAGTTCAGAGGACTCTATCACGACCAATCTACTTTGCTTACCATTTTTGCTTTTGTTTTTTTTATCAAAAACAAACGGTTGAAACTTTGTAATTTTATCATATGCATAATATTGAAAAGTTCATTTTGTCCATTCAGTCTTTTTTCAATCTCATTAAAGACACGCATGACAAAAACATGTTTTCTTGTGGCCATATTTGTAGCAGCTATCGTGAGATGTTTTTACTTGATTTTGTATTTGTATCTCATACTAGTGGCAGGCTGTGCATTTTACACCTACGCCTTTTAAACTAATTCGTCTGAATTAATCAAACCCTCAATCATTATTTTCTGGCCATAAACCATTTACTGCACCTAGAGCTGTGACGTATATAAAAAGCATCAATAATAACCTCATAAAATGGCACTATCATTTAGAAATATAGCCACATGCTACTCACCAATAATCATTGTTATTTGTTCACAAAATCCATCCTCCTTTCTTTCTTCAGGATTTTAAGTACCGTATTCTGTCGTGCAGATTTTTTGTGTGCTTCAGTTCAATCAAGAAGTTCTTTTCTATCGCCATCAAAGCTAATGCTAAAAGTTGAGTCTGTCCTGACGGATTTCTGGCATACGTTTTTTTTTATCGAGTTGGGCTGCAAATGTCCGTCCGACAGAAGCAGCGGATGCCGTTACCGCCCCCCTAGCCAATTATGATTTGTGAAAATGCTGATGTGTCCTAACTCATTCTAGAAACCTACAGCTTTATCAACACTGATGGTATGCCTCGGGGAATGCAGAACTTAATGTGAAGGCCTCTGGGCCGATTTCAGACTTTGGCAACAAGTAATGGCTGAAATATGATTGGTTTAATGCTTGCGCCTTAACTCTTAAAAGACCAAAATGTTAGTTATTGCTCCATCTAAATGCTGTGACTTGTTCTCAAAAACGTCTCTGAACATTGACCAATGTAATATCACCCAGAGTGACTCAGTCAAAAATTTAGGTGTCATATTTGACCCCGATCTGTCCTTTCAAACACACCAATATTACCAGAACAGCTTTTTTTCCATTTTGGCAACATTGCTAAAACTCGTCCTATGCTGTCTCAGTCGGATGCGGAGATTATAATTCACGCGTTTGTTACCTCCCGTCTCGATTACTGTAATGCACTACTCTCCGGTCTCCCGAAGGTCAAAATCAAAAGCCTTCAGCTGGTACAAAACGCTGCAGCGAGGCTTTTAACTAGGACAAGAAAGCTTGATCACATTACCCCGATTTTAGCTAACCAACATTGGCTCCCTGTTAGTTTAAGATGTGATTTTAAGGTTCTGTTGGTAGTATACAAAATCATGCATGGACTTGCTCCCTCATATCTTTCAGATTTAATTTCCCCCTATGTTACGGTCCGGAGCCTTCGCTCTGAAAATGCTGGTCTACTAGCGATCCCAAGAGACCCGCAGGTTCGAGAGCGTTCTCCATTCAGGCCCCGGTGCTGTGGAATGCTCTTCGCCCTGAGATTCAATCTGCAACCTCGGTGGAAATGTTTAAATCTAATCTTAAAACACACTACTATTCTATAGCATATGAATACCCGATATTTTATGTTGACAATATCTGTGTATTATTTGCCCTCATCTGGAAGCAGGGACACCAGTTAATAAGCAACGAAAGGAAGCTGACAGATATTTTTTTATCATTTAATAAGTATATGTGGAGAAAATGTAATTAACATCACATGATTCAGATATTTTAGACCAGCAGAAAAGGCCTTGCAGGCCCTGACGGCCTACTATTGTCTTGTACATTATTGAAACCATTTTACAAAATTAGGAGGCCTGTTTATCGTCCAAGATATTACTCATTGTATAAACACTCAAACAATGATAAACGTCCAAAACAAGTAATACAGTGTCTTTTCCGTTCCTGTTTAAAATTAGGACAATATATTGACTAAATTTTATGGATTCCCTTTGAATAAATGGACACAATATGTTCAAAATAACATTCTAGTAGCGTGATAATAACCATTCAAAAAAAGCAATGTTGAACAAAACAATTTCCCAGTCATTTTAAAGTAGAAAGGTGTAGGGTTGAGGCATGCAGGTCACACGGACATATTTGGTTGACATTTTTCGTCATGTTTTGTTTATTTATTTATGTGTTTATTAACACGTGAAGACGGAAACAAGCAACCCGGAAGTTTTTTTTTTTTTTAAAGGAATACAGTGATTCTCTGTGTGGGATTGAAATTATATGTTTAACAGTTATTTTTTGTTTCCCTAGAGGTGTTGTAGTTCACGTTTTAATATATGATATGTGTTGAATTTGCATTTTTTTAAATAAAGCTTTTTTTTTGGGGGGGGGGGGGGGGGGTTTGGGGGAGAAGAACATTGTGGGCGGAGCTTAGCCGCCATTGTAATACTTAGCGGCACCGGTCGGCTTATCTCGTTTGTACACATGTCGCTTAAATAGCCCGATAACAAATAACGCCGCTCTTATTATTGTGTTTTTTAAATTTATTTAGTTGTTATGAAATAGTCAATGAGTTACCGGTATGCTTCTGTCACTTATAGAGCTATTGACGGTCCATTGGGAGGGTGTCTCCAGGGCTGATGCCGTGCTTTTGTGCTCCCTCACGGCCGCTCTCTGCTATCTGTGGGGCCGTAAGAGTCAGGTGAGGATTCGGTAGCGTCAAGGTTTCCCACTTCGTAAATTAATTTATCGTTCCATAAGAAGATTTCACTAGTTATCATTTGTACACGGTTTGGTGCATGACTACTTATATATTCCTTTTTAAGTTGCCCCAAATCTGTCAATTAGTTCGAATTAATTTAAAAAAAAAAGAAAAAAAGGGAATATTCCGTTCAAAGAAGTGAGCAATCTACCTTACTGAAACAGTTTTTTGTTTTTTATTTTGGTATAACACAAGAATAGCATCACCAACTAAGTAACAAAAAGAAACAACAAATTATTTTCACACTGACAGCTGTATAGTACTGTACAATAATATACAGTATTGTATTATACTGTGCCCAAATAGAGGCGGCTAAAGCAGAAACGTTATACTGTAGTGCCTACCCATTACCAGTTATTTCTTGCAGGAAAGACCTAGCAAGTTAAGTCAATTAACATTTATTTGTATAGCCCTAAATCCCAAAATGTCTTAAAGGATTGCACTGGCCACAATTACACCATCCCGTGATCTAAAACCGGCACGCGGGCAAGGAGAAACTTAAAAACCTCAGCATTAAGAAAATAAGAAACCTCGAAGGGGCAACACAAAGGGTAATACGCCTTCCAGGATGACCAGGCTGCAATAGATGTTGCATTGGGTAACAATAATCAAAATGTATTGAACATCACTAAAAACATAGGTAATATATAAAAATTGTTCAAAAAGTCCATGAGATCAACGTCGCAGCCTCCCATCATATTAAATATCTAAACATTAAGACAAAACCCTACCCATAAAAAAAGAAGACATTTCAGGCCTGCAGCTTTACTGCTTGCGGTTCTCATACCATTAAAAACTATAAAGACTCTTGTTATTTTAATTTGGGCATATCTATCAAAAATACTCTTATTCATACTTTTTTTTTTAATTGATATAAATTAGGTGCATTTTTAAGGCCATTCATTAAAAAGTAGACTGGTAGTAAAACAATATCTCATCTCATCAGCCGTACCGCTTATCCTCATCAGGGTCGCGGGGGGGCTGGAGCCCATCCCAGCCATCTCCGGGCAGTGGGCAGGGGACACCTTGAACTGGTTGCCAGCCAATCGCAGGGCACACAGGGACAGACAACTCATTCGCTCATTCACACCTAGGGACAATTTGGACCGGCCAATTCACCTGAAATGCATGTTTTTGGAACGTGGGAGGAAACCGGAGTGCCCGGAGGAAACCCACGCAAGCACGGGGAGAACATACAAACTCCGCACAGGAAGTCTGGAGCTGGATTTGAACCCACAACAGGTTCCCATGACATGAACTGTGCCGCACAAGCGCTAACCACTGCGCCGCCGTGCTGCCCGTAAAACAATATGTTTAGGGTTATTTTTAATAAAATAAATACTTTGCCATTCCTTAAGAGGTGAGGTTATGAGTTTGCCACTTTTTAATAATAAATAAAAATATTTATTCCAGCAATAACATTTATATAATTCAGTTTTTTTTTCGTATTTTTATTGACTTATGACTGGCCATTGCTGCTACTGATAAATAATTATATAAGATAAATTGGAAAAAAATAAATATTAAAAATTATGAAGTGTTTTAGACGTGTAAGCCGTGCAAACACAACTATAAAAAAAAAGAGGAAATGTGTATTTATAATCATTAGGATAAAAATGATCATAATATATTTTCTTCAGTAGTCCTCATTAAAAATATACAGTAAAAATGAATAACTTAATTTTAAATAAAGTTTTTAACGTTTGGTTCAATCCTGTCTTTTGATATTATTCTGGGATAGGCAGATTTTTTAAGATATTGACATTTTATGGCCTTTTAAAACAATTGTTTTTCTCCAAAAATAAATACATGATAAAATGGTGACTTAAAACATTATTTTTACATGGATGAGATTTTTGAATTTTTTTTCCAAATCTGACAAACCAAATCGAGTGCCTTCAGGTACCCCCTACTCTCTGTTTCATTCTAAAATTATATTTTTATCCACATGTAACCCTGCTCTTTTTGTCTTTCACAATAAACATATGGATGACATGACTAACTAAATAAACATAGCTTCAAAGTCCAAACACTGTAATTACTTCAAGTCAGCTGTCCATAAACAAAGATTGTTCTTGTCTAATTGTGATAGCTCCGTTGGTCATTGCCGCTGACTGTTTCATTTTTCAGAGGCCGCTGCTGGTGTGCGGCGAGAAGTTCCGCTTCTTCCTTGAGGAGCACTGCCCCGCACTGAGCGAGACCTTTAGGCCGACGCCGTGGTGCTGGGGAGGCCGCCTTCAAACCGTTCTGTGTTTCCTCATCAAGTCCAGACCGCACGTCACTTATCGCAAGTACAGATCGGCCCCCATATTTGTCTGTGACCTGCGTTTGTTATGTGATCTGACAATGGAACCTTATCCGTCTTGCAGCGAGCTCATCCGGACGGCCGATGGCGGTCAGATTTCGCTGGACTGGGCGGACAATGACGGCAGCTCTTCTTACCCGCGTTCATCCACGCGGCCCACAGTCCTCATCCTGCCGGGCTTGACTGGCAACAGCCGGCAGTCTTACGTGCTGCATGCTGTCAAGCAGGCTGCCCGTCACGGCTACAGGTCGCTAAACATTCGTGTCGCCTCTTCATAGAATTTAAGTGACTAGTCGTGCTTTTACCAGGGTTTAAACGGGTGCTTGAAATCTTTTAAAATGCTTGAATTTTAATGTTTTGTTTTCAAGCCCTGGAAAATGTTTGAATTATGGGTGAAGTGCTTGAAAATGAAAGTTCTTGCCTTTGCCATGTTTCTTGGTAGTCTGTCTCTAAAGACCACGCAATAAATGAAGGAGGAAAAAAGTGTGTGAAAATGATGCTGACACACGTGCTCCTTTTTTTTTTATATGGCGTTGTCATGTAAAGGGTGACCGCCCCCTACTGGTTTTACCCAAGCGGACAGCTCTATTTAGAAAAATGCTCTTTTGGCTCTTCTCACTGAGAAGAGCTGGCTCTTTTAGCTACCCAGATTTTTTTAATGCTGTATCAATAATAATAAAACATTATGCACCAAATATTTAGTGATTAGTAATTTTATATGTTTTGCAGGGAATTCCTGCAAAACACATGAAATCTGAATTAAAAAACTTCTCAAATCCACAAAAAAGTAAAATACAAAAAGATTTTAGATTTTTACACACTGAGCAGAAATAAAGTCAAAACAACAACACAAAATCCCTGAAAATGCAAAACAATAAAATAAAAAAACTCTTCTGTGCTATAAATGCTAAAATGTCAGTTTAGACACATAACCTTTGAAATACATGTAAAACATATCAATTAAAATAAGTAAAACAAAAAGCAAAAAATCAGCAGTCTCTAAGATTGAAAGATTGAATCCACTCTGCATCGGAGCAATCAACATCATTAAATTGAGTCTAAATTTGTCTTGTTTTTCCGTTTTTATACATACAGTACTTAGTTTTTTGTCTCCTGTATTGAACTCAATTATTACCCAACACCTAAAGAGCCCTGTCTGTGTTTGTAAACAAGTGTGATGTAGCCAAGCTGCGCGTGCATTTTTGAAGCGGAACGTCAGAATTCATGTCAGTTTATAGCAGACCATTGAGACAAAAATATCATAGATCATATATAGAACACCTCAAAATAGCTCAAAGTATGCGATAGCAGCAAAATAGGGACTTTACTTTAGTCATCAACAAAAAAAACAACATTCTTTTGAGCGCCGCTTGATTACTTCCTTTGAAGTTACTGGAAAATTTGAATATAGGCCTTAAAATGCTCGAAAAGTCCTTGAATATGGCCATGAAAAATGTGTACGAACCCTGTACTATGTATCTGCTCCTCCAGGTCTGTGGTCTTTAACAACAGAGGCTTTGGTGGGGAAGAGCTGCTGGTAAGTACTTATTAGGGAAGATTTGAACCAGAACCTAGAAAATGGTAATTATATTAAACATTTTAAAATGTGAAGTTGTAAGTCAATAGAAAATATTTTATTATGCCAAAGTACTGTTTTAAGTAATGTCCAAGGACTGGTGTTGTGTATCAATATTTTGCTTTACACTGACTTGTATTAAGTTATCTGACTTCTTCATAGAATATTAAACACTGTTTCGTAAGAGTACTTGAAATCCTTAAGAATTATTGAATTTTAATTGTGTTTTCAAGGGTTAAAAAGTGCTTGCATTTTGGATAAAGTGCTTGTAAATGCTTTTGCCATATTTTTTGGCAAGTCTGTTTATAAGTGATGCTGACACTGCTCTCTGGTGGCTTTACTTTGCCACTCCATTTCTTTTTCCCTCATGCATTGCCCAGCTGGCATTAGTTTTTATGGCATTGTCCCATTCGGCGTCATTGCCCCGAGCCCAAATGGATAGGGGCATTTTACACCTAAACAAGGCAATATGAAATGTGTATTAGTATGTAATCTTTTACGTATCAGTAATGGACATTTATTATGGGCCATGCAAAAAATTAAGGTAGCGTTTCCCAGTAATAAATTGTAATAGAAAAAACACCTAACATCTACAATATATCTGAAGAGATTTTTCTTAAAAACAAATATATTGGCTATATACTCAAGCTCGAAAAACCATACCTTGTCTTGATAAAATAGCATATGTGAATTGCTAATATATTTGTGGATTTGGCAAATACATGGTTCAAAATTGGAAAATTGACTTTGAAATTCAAGTTCACTCACCCAGAGGCATTGTATGCACTTCAGACGCCGCGAACCTTCTGCGCTGCCAACACATCCGATTTGGAGGTGGTCATTCAGCATGTGAAAAGTTGTTACCCACAAGCCCCAATTTTTGGTGTTGGGGTTTCATTAGGAGGGTGAGTGAGCTTCGCCTGACTTTGTTGTCGTACAACGGTTTTCATGGTTAATAGGGACCAGAACCACCCGCAAAAGCTTCATAAAAGCCCCCGAAGGGTTAAACTTTCCTCGAGATTACATCATTACCGAATGACAGTATACAACAAATTACAACAATAGATCTACTATGAATAACACCCAACGCATAATTGCAGTAAGATGGATAGTTTTATCGTCAACGAAATTGAAGGGTCTCTTTTCTTTTCATCGTAAAATTTAAATAGTGTCTGGCTAGCTAGTTGTCTTAGGTTTGAGCTAAGTCTTTGCGATAATTGAAATAAAAGAATGCTAAATGTAGCGGTTTCCCACAAGTTGTAGCCCCAGGCCATTGGTTTCACGAGTAATGGATCGGGGGTTGCTGAGATACAGGCTACACAGGGGTAACTTGTGCGGGTTGTTTTAGCTTAGCTGTAGCATTAGGCCAGACTTTTAGCCTTGCCATTGGTGTCTCTCCCGACGCTCCCTCAATCGTTTCCCGGACCCAAAAACGATCTTTGGAGCACCCAGTGGTGATCAGCATTTCTTTGCGTTCTCCTGACTTTCCTCAGAGTCCAATTTAATTGATGAGTTTCTTTTCATTGTAACGAGCCGCTAAAAGCTATCATCTGCTATCCTTTCCAGTTTGTTTTGATTCGGAAACGTAGACTATGCATGCCCACCCCGGCTGTTTGACTGACAGCATACACCAGCCTATGAGAGTTGCGTGAACAGTCACGCACTCACAATTTGAATTGTGCAGCACTTGCTATAGGCTTTTATGCCCGACCACAATGAACGATACGTTGATATCAATGACAATAAAGCCAATTCAATTCAAATACCTCGAAGGCGCTAACCAACCAAGCTTGAAGTAGCAATGGGCTTTCTGTATATCGAGCAATGATCCTTTTGTTGTCTTGCAGGATGTTGCTGCTAAACTACCTGGGCCGCAAAGGTGTCGAGGCAGGTTTGGTGGCGGGGCTTACCGTTTCCGTCCCTTGGGACGCGCTCAAGTCGGCTGAAAGCATGGAGCAAGCCATCAACTGGCTGATTTTTAACAAACACCTCACGCGAGGACTCTGCGGTGCCGTCCTCAGGTCACAAACCATTTTTAGGCATGCTTTTGGCTTTTTAGTGGGAGGAAAAAATTTCAAGGGGCTTTTTACGTTGTAGGCACAGGAAGATTCTGGAGAAAGTGGTGGACATCAACCACGTCCTGAAGGTATGTCTTTGTCACGAGAGTACAACCAAAATTTTGCGCTATGTATTTGTAAAAATACATGGCAAAAATGTATTTTTGATATTAATTTCAAAATCTATGAATATTACTTTTTTTAGCATTTAATTAGAAAAAGAAAATCATTTTCAAAGTGCCAATATACTTTTGTAAGAAAAAAAGTTAAGTAATAGTTTAATTATTAGGATAACTGTTTTTTTTAATAATGAAAAACAATATTCTTTGTTGATTTTTTTCTTGTTTCACCAAGCATTGAACTTCAAAAATCTTTCCAAGTTGAGAGTTGTACTTCAATATTAGAAACACTAATTTCTGTTGAAGTTTTATACAATACATTTTGACTAATAGGTTTTTTTTATAATGTGGATGGAATCAGAAAACTAATATGAATCCTTTACAAGTAGTAAAGTTTTACTTTTGCAAGAAAAACATTTAGCTTTTGCACTCTGCAATCAATTTTAAAAATAAGCATTATCAAAAAGGAAATGTACTTTTGCAAGAATACCTTTTGTAATTAGTTTTATGAGAACGTATTTACAATGAATCGTGTATTATCTTTGTAAATTGTATAATAAAAATGCAGTATTTAGGTATTTGATTATAGTAAATAAGCATTCAATATGAAAGTCATTCATATTAATCATATACTTTTATAAGAAAACTTTATTGTATTTTAGGATTAGTTGTAACTTAAACTGGACAGCATGTATTCATCCTACTGGTAAAAAAATAATTGAAAAAACAGTATCGATTTATATTATAAGAAAAAAATACATGACATATTAACATAGCTTTTTCTAAAATACTCTCAAAATGTACATTTATTTTACTTTGCATGAGTCTTATTGTCCACCATCTTGCTGCTGTGGGTGTCCTAAAACAAAAATCTTGCGAAAGACTTAACAGAAAAATAAAGAAATTGTCCTTTTTCATCACTTTTGAGTCTTTGTTGTTTGTATTCTTCCTTGGAATTTTTTTCTGGATGCACTACACAATACAGTGACATCTAGTGGTCAAAAACACAAACTGTCCTTTTAGGGGATAACTTTTTTTTATTGAACTCTGTCAATATAAAACCTTTCAACGTTGCTAAACAGTTTTTTTTTTCCAGTCACGCAGCATCCGTGAATTTGATGAGCGCTTCACGGCGCCGCTGTTCGGCTACAAGTCTTGCACAGAGTATTACCGCCACGCCAGCCCCGACTGGAAGCTCCCGCAAACCAGCGTGCCCGTCTTGTGCCTAAACGCTGCCGATGATCCTTTCTCTCCAGAACACGGTCAGTGTTTATAAATTACAATTGGGTGTTTTTCCTTACCTTGTTTCTCTTTGCCTTGCCACATCTTTTTACATGGTTTATGCAGGGTTCGTATAGTTGCTAAAAATCTTTGAAAATGCTTGTATTTTAATGTTGTGTTTCCAAGGTCAGGAAAATGCTTGAATTTTGGCTGGGGTAATTGAAAATGCTTGACATTGTTGCCATTGCCATTTTTCTTGGCAGTCTGACTCTATAGACCACACGATAAATGAAGGGAAAAAAGGGCGTGAAAATTATGCCAACACGCCTGCTCTGATGGGATGTCTTTATTGTGTTTTCATGTGAAGCGTCACCACCCCCTACTTGTCGCATCCAAGAGAACAGCTCTATAAAGAAAACAGTCTCTTTTGGCCCAGCTCACTGAGAAGAGCCCTCTTTTGGCTCCCAAACGGCTCCCCAGATTTGTTGTGTTTTAAAAAATATATTATCAACAAAAAAAACATGCAAAAAATTATTTTGTATGTTTTGCAGGGGAACCCTTCAAAACACATACACAATATATATATTTAAATTTTCAAAAATCTACAAAAAAATGGTGAAGTACAAAACATTTTAGATTTTTACACTGAGCAGATTTAAAAGTCAAAAAACACAAAATCCTTGAAAATTCAAAACAATACAATGTAAATAAAATAACGCATCATTGCTATAAATAGAAAATATAATGCAAATAAAATTACTATTTACAATTCAATTTTAACCAACTCAAAAGCAGATCTTCTGAAAAACATGCAAAAAATTAGAATAAGTTAAACAAAAACCAAAAGAGCAGCAGTCTCTAAGATTAAAAGATTGAATTTTGGAGCAATCATGTCATTAAAATGAGTCCAAATTTGGCTAAGTTTTTTCTGCTTGTTATCCATACGGTAAATTTTTTCACTTCCTGATGGATGCTGGGTGACCACGCCACACGCCGGTAGCAGCGGAAAGAAGCACTACATTAATGTCCTGTACTCGGAAATTTAACTTAAAACTAAAATGTAACTTACAGCAATGTAGGGATATTTTCGACATCCCGAAAAAAAATCGTATCTGCTGGAATCCGTAAGTCGAATGTAAGTAAGTCGGGAGGCGTCTGTACAAAGACATGCATTTCAGGTGGATTGGCCGGTCCAAATTGTCCCTTGGTGTGAATGAGCGAGCGAGTTGTCTGTCCCTGTGTGCCCTGCGATTGGCTGGCAACCAGTTCAGGGTGTCCCCTGCCCACTGCCTGGAGATGGCTGGGATGGGCTCCAGCACCCCCACGACCCTACTGAGGATAAGCGGTGCAGCTAATGAGATGAGATGAATTTTGTGTTCGTTGCAGCTTTCCCGGTGGGCGTTGCCAAGGACCTGGCCAACGTGGCGCTTCTTGTGACCAATCACGGCGGCCACATTGCCTTCTTAGAGGGTTTGTTCCCGCGTGCCGCCGGCTACATGGAGCGCGTCTTCAGCCAATTTGTCCGAGCCGTCCTTGAACACCCTCGAGACGTCCGCCAAGCTTGCGGACTGGCGTGTAGCTGAACAAAGACAGCGAGCACACTGAACAAAACACTCGTCGTATTAATTTTTTCATAAAACAAATCAAATGCTGACTGATTGGTAAGCTTACTGACATCATTTCATTCATGGTCCTTCTTGCAAATTCAATGCAAAAAAGTGAAGAAACGGAACGGAATGTAAAACACTGAAGTTATTTGTCGTAAATTAAACACTTGTCTGTTATTTAAAAAAACTTTTACTTGTGTTTGGTGTGTTATTCTTCCTTCTGCTTGTTAGGTCACTGAAATGAAAGATGTGTGTCCGGGATATGGAGTCATCATGGCAACAGAGTTTCTATTTTACGACAGTGTCAAAGGGTTAAATGGGCAATGAAAATGTCATGTTTCAAACATGTACTAATGCACAATGTTACTTTTTTCAGGCTGTTACTCAATTATTGAGTTGTCATTAAACCGATACCGATTTAAAAAAAAACAAAAAAAACCCCATTAAAACGTTCAAAGCAATGCCTATAACTGTCATCATTAGATTTTTGCTTAAAATTCCATTAAACTAACGACACATTGTCTCAATTTTCACACTTAAACTGAAGTACCCACCATTGAACTCCATTCACACGAGAAAAAAACAAGCTCTTGCTGTTTTACCCGTATGTTAATTTCTTTACCCCCCAAAGGTAGGGCAATCACAGTTTTTGTGTGCTACGATTTGTGTGCTAGGATGGCGTGAAGAAATCTAAGTTGAGGGGATAAAAACGGCTTGATGGTCTTTAACAGATAACACATACCATTTAAATAAATACGATATTGTTGCCACTGTATCACATCAAAGCGCGTATCCTCCCCTACTACTTTAATCTGTATGGGGGTCATCGGTGTCGCTGATTAACCACGGCGACCAATCAATAATTAACCCCAAAGCGCCCATAAAACGGCCCACGCCCTCGGTCTTTACGCTAAGCCTTGAGCCTCATTTAGATAGCTTTGATCACCTCACTGCTTGCAAAAATAATAAGAAGTTGAATGCATTCTAGGAACTTGTCAGCATATGAAAAAAAACAATTAGTGCATTTTTTGTAGTAATTCAAATAAATAATCTCATAGCCCTTGAATTTTAAATCCAAACAAACTCTATTAGACAAGCTATGTGTCATATGCTGAACAATGCATAATGCACTTGCATAGGTCTAAATCAATGTGGATCCCAATATATGAATGAATTCTAGAAATATTCCATTTGCCCATTCTGCCTGAATTTCCATGGCAGTCCCCTCCCCTTGGTTGTGATTCCCCCACCTGTAGAGAGGGGAGGAGCCTCAGGTGACGCCAAATGACTCAACGCAAAACAAGTTGTTGAGATCGGCCGACAGACGGGCCTTCTTCAACAAAAAGAGCCCAAAGCGAAGGGAAAGGAAACCGGGTGAAGAGTCCTGCTGAGTATTTTTGGGGGATCGTGACCCATGCGGCCTTGGTGAGGCCTTTCGTCTTTGCTGAGCTCCCAAACAAGCCTGCAGGTGGGTGGCAGCTCACTTCCTTCTGAGACGTCTTCTGCACTTGGCCCACATTTTCGTGTCATTGAAAAATTATTTTATAATGCTTGTTTTAAAAAAAAAATGGATATATTGTATCATTCTTAAAACTATTTTTTGCAGCATATTCATGAGGCAAACATAGTCATGCACAAAATAATCTGTTAGCTGCTTATATTTTATAATTTCAAGTATTGTTTTTTTTCCTGATGTTACAATATTGTCCTAGAAATAAAGTAACAGAAATAATTAAATCAGTACCCAAATTAACTAACTCAGCTTCAACAAAAAACTATTTGGGTTGGCCTGTTAAGGATTAATGTCCATACGTATCAATAAGTAAAATGATGCATTATCAAATGATCAGGCATTGTTTTGTGCTTTCAAGGCAGTGGGAAACCAAAAGCAACTCATTATGGGCAGGAAGTGGCAGGATTGTTCCCCACAATGCCCCCTGTTGACAGGCGATGGCAAGCGTGCATTATTCACAGGACACCTGCCAGGCCTTGCAGAATGAGTTCAAGGTTTTTGAGCAGGGCCCGGTGGATCATGTTTTTTTATTATTAAGTGCCTGGTTGTGCAGAGATGGACGAGCAAGTGGAGGAGCTGAAGCAGCAGCTGGAGAAGCAAAAGCTCATCAACAGCGAGCTGCTAAGACAGAATCAAGACTTAGGTGTGTAGTACGGCAAATGTACACAAAAACTATCCCAGAGTGTTTTTTACTTTTTAAGTCACTTGCTCAATTTTTTCATGGGAATTTTCTTTTTACTTTTTTTCGTTTTGTTTTCTTGAGAAAACACATATACTTAAGAACAAAGCAAGATTGTTTATGCAGAGCTTGCTTGTCCTCTCAGAACTCCGTCTGCAAGAAAAGGAGAAACTCCTGCAGGAGCTTCACTCTGAATACCAGGACCTCGGTATGAATCGGTATTATCACAAGCAATGTGACAATCTTAAAAACCTGAATAAAGAGCTGCTATCTATCCCTCGCCAAACCGTTTCAGAGTTTCCACCTCCCAGTGGTCCTGAGATCGAATCTGAGTTCAGGAAGAGTCGTGCGGCCGTCATCGCACCTGAGCCCATCCCGGAGACGCTCGATTTCAGGAAGTCCAGAGTAAAAAAAACTGACAGGTCAGCCTCATACGCATACTGTCATTGCTTTCTAAATGTACTTACTAACTAAAAGCTTAAACCTTAAGATTTTGAACTGAATACATAAGTCAAGTCAAAATCCCAAATTTATATCAATAAAATTAGAGAATTGAAACTTCTTAGTTGGCTAACTAACTTACTAAATGAAGTGTGAAGTTGTAATTTCAACAATAAAATTCTTTAATCTCACGTATGACCTAATTATACCAATCAAAATGAAAAGTTAACCGTTAGATGCATGAGTGGGGTCAAAAATGACCTTATGGGTTGTTATACTTCCAAATCTTAAACAATAAAATCTTTTAATATTGACATATTCCAGGCATTCCTCATAAAACATGTGTATGACAGGATTCCATTAGTGTTTTTTCCCCACTAATTTTCAACCTTCTCATTGAAGAGTGTATGTACTGCATGGTAGGCCATGCATCCAAGGGTTAAAATTTAGCCAATTTAAAAGTAACAAGATAAAACTATTTAATCAGCTATTTATACAATTTAAAACTGGTTATTTGAAACTAGTTAACTTAACAAATATGCAAATAAAAGGAATAGTTGAATGAACCAAGAGATAATTAACAAAATAAAATGTGTATTTGTGCAACCAAACAACTAAACAACCAACCAACTAACTACCTGTATTTGATTTCAAATAAAAAAATAAGACTGTTTACCTAGGTTAACTACTAGGTTTTTAAATAATAAATACACACAGTACTTAAATTTTGGGTCAATTGCTTGTAAATGCTTGAAATTGTTGCCATGTTTTTCAAAAAGTCTGACACTGATCTCTAGTAGCTTCGCTTTGCCATTGCATTTCTTCTTCCTTTGTGATAAATGGCAGCCGGCATTAGTTTGTATGGCATTGTCTTATGAAGCATCATCACCCCTTACGGGCCACGCCCCAAGAGGACAGGTGTATCTCTTTCATCCATTTAATTAAAATACCTCACATCCAGAGCACGTTTCACCCAATTTAATTCTATTACCCACCACTTCTGCATTACATACGCGTTTAGTCAATTGGCCTTCATCCATTCTTTACATATGTTCAAACAATCTCAGAACATTTTCATCAACCCTCTCAGCAAGATCTCTCACCATACCAGTTCTTCTTATTACTTCAATATTACTTAACCTATCCAGTCGAATCACTCCACGTATACTACGCAAACATCTCATTTCAAAAATATTTAATCCATAACGCTCATATACTCTCAAACCACACGCCTCTGAGCCATACATCACTGTTGGTACTACCACATCTTTATACAATCCTCGCTTTGCATCCATTAGAAGATCTCTACATTTTAACAATCTGTCCAACACACCCATTGCCTTGAACCCTTCACCAACCCTCTTCTTCACATCCTCCTCCAAACCAGTACTTGCTGCCAAACCCAAATACTTAAAACCATCTAAATCCTCCAAGATTACACCATTCAACAAAATCTTTAATCCACCACGCGAACACCTCATTACCTTACTCTTTTCTGCATTCACCTAAAGCTTCCTTCTCTTATACACTCTATCAAACTCCACTACCAAAGCACTCAGTCTTGCTGCAATGTCAGCCACCAAAGCAGTGTCATCTACAGACAACAAACGACTTACATGCAACGCACCATCACAAACTATACCCGCTCTCCCTGTTCTTACACGCAACTCACGCACCACTCCATCCATTTACTAATTGAACAGCTAAGGTGACATGACACACCAGCAAACCTATTCTTACTTAAAAATTAAGGTAGTACATTGTACCCAACACCTATATGGGGATAGATTTGTCTCAATGACAAATATATTCACAATTTACTCAAGAACTATCAACCATATGTCTTGATAAAAGCACACGCAAGATAAAAAATGATAAATGTAAATCACAGCCATATTGGTGGTTCTGCAAAATGCATGATCCTCACTTGATTTTTTCTTTTAATGGTACACGAGAAATAGGATAATTGACTTTGAAATTCTTTAAAAAGTGCTTGAATTTTGCCACGAAACAGTTGTGGGAAACCCTGAGTACAGTACAACAAATTTTCCATCATGTTGCTGGCTTGTGTGTCCACGTAGCGAGACTGACGTGATCGTGAAAGCCATCCAGAAGAACGACTTCCTGAGTCGTCTGGACGACGAGCAGATCGCCATGATGGTGGACCTCCTGGAGACCTCTATTGTTGACCGAGGCTCTGAAGTCATCAAGGAGGGCTCCGAAGGAGACAGCATGTATATCGTGGCAGGTGGCGCTATGTTCTTCCCACGCTTCACAGATATCGATCCGTGCAGCACTATAAGCAAATCTATGAAGCTGACGCTGTGTGCCTCGTGTCTCCTTTTAGGCGGCGAGCTGCAGGTCAGCCAAGCGGGCCGAGACCTTCGAACCCTGAGCAGCGGCGACATCTTTGGCGAGTTGGCCATCTTGTACAACTGCAAGCGAACGGCCACTGTCAAAGGTCAGTGCTGACACGCCCCCCAATGGCGCCATGGGGGGTTAATGGTAGAAATTTGCCCGTTGGTCCCCCAGGGCTTTATTAACAATAACACTTACCGGGATACAATTCTTTATTATGCTCAGTGGCCACATTATTAGGTTCACCTGTAGGTTCCTTAGCCACAGTGCAGTTCAAAATAAGAGCATTGCAATGTGACTAACCAGAATATCCCTGGTTTTTAGTATAATTTTTATTGTTACATGCCAGACAAGTTACCAGTAGCTACAGGAGATTCTCAGAAAACAAACAAGACTCAGCATTCATAATAGGCGCGGTCCGAAGGCTGTGAAATTGGACAAATATTTCAAAGGGGTGGGTTAAAAAGACAGCGTGGAAGTGTTTAGCAGTGTGGTAACCAATCTCTGAGTTCATCAATTTTGGGGAAAAAAAACCAAAACAAATAAGGTGTGAATCGGGTGGCGCCTATTAAAGCCAGCACAGGTTGAACATGCATTTTGGGAAAATGGGTCATTCAAGACACTGCTCCGAAGAATGGCGTTCTTTGATTAAAAAGGTGATTGGAGAGCAAAGAACCTATATAGAGGTGCAAAAGATTGTTGGCTGTTCAGCTAAAATTATCTTCAAAGGCTTGAAATGGGAAGAAAAACCAGGGACACGTGGAAGACAACAGAAGACAACTATTGAAATGAACCGGAAAATAACCAGAATGGCAAAGGATCAGCCAATGATCAGCTCCAGGACAATCAAACATAGTATGCAGTTACCTGTAAAATCACATCAACTGGAAAGTAAAAGTGTCCTTTTTGGGTCCATGGGCCACAGACCAGGGTTGGGTAGGGTTACTTTAACGGGATTACTTTCAATTACTTTTGGATTACTCCAATACCAAATATGCTAATAAAAGACAAAAGAAACTAAATATGAATTAAATTACTAAATTTTGTGCAGGCTTGGGGAGTAACGGAATACATGGAACGGCAAAAAGGATGTTGGCAAGCTGTTTGGATTTATTTTCATTTTGTTTCTGTCGGATTTTATGTTAGTTTTGCCAGAGATAAAAAAGATCAAAGCCAGGAGAGAAAGCTTACCACGTGTTGTGAGTCATAATTTTATTCATATTTAGTTTATTTTGTCTTTTATTAGCATATTTGGTATTGGAGTAAACCAAAAGTAATTGAAAGTAATCCAGTTAAAGTAACCCTACCCAACCCTGCCACAGACCATGTGTGAGACAACCCCAAACTCTGAATTCAAACCTCAGTACACATTGAAGACAGTGAGGCATGGTGGTGCAAGTGTCATGGTCTGGGCATGTTTCTCCTACTCTGGTGTTGGGGCCATTTATCGCATACCAGGGATCATGGATCAGTTCTTGCATGTCAATATACTTAAAGATGTTATATTGCCATAGGTTGAAGAGGATGTGCTCCTTGAAATGGGTGTTTCAACAAGAAAATGACCCCAAACACACTAGTAGACGAACAAAGTCTTGGTGGCTCTATGCCACACAGATGTAAAGCAGTCATAAAAAACTGTGGTAATGGAACTAAATAAAAGGACTGCTAAATCCTACCTTTTTGGGAAATACAAAATAGTTTTGAGTTAGTGCAGTCAACAGCAGACACTGCTATTTTTTTGAACACACCCCTTTCAACTGTAAATGCACTGCCTTCCAGGCGTGCCTATTATAAATGCACGGTCTTGTCAGTTTTTTGAGAATCTACTGCACCTTCTGGTAACTTGTTTGGCATGTAACCATAACAGAATATACCTGTACTAAAATGTGGGATTTTCTGCTTAGTCACATTGCACTGCTATTATTGTGAACAGCACTGTATTGATAAGTATTATACTGAGAAAATGTTGTACACTGTACTTTTTTTCTCAAATTGAAAATTCAATTTGGCTTTCTACAAAATGTATTTTTGTTTTTATACATAACTCTTAAATCAGGGGTGTCCAACGTGGGGCTTATGAGCACCAAGTAGCCCCCTTAGAAGACCCAAATGTTCTGCGCACGGGTTCTGAAAGTAGCTCACCAGTAATGGGTCATTGCTATTTTCAAGGAAATTTGATTTCTAACTTACATGATGTTTTAGAGGTTGACTGAGCCTATTTCAACTCAACTTCTAATAATGATCACCTGGTAATAATATGGTAATAACATAGTAATAACATTTTTAGTTGTCATTTTGAAAATGCATTTCAAACTAGAAGCCCTTCATGCCAATCAGAAACAAAAAGTATCTCTCAGCTTCAAAAGGGTTGATGACCTCTGAAAATGTACGCACGCATTAAATGAAATTATTATTTTTTAATTTGTAAAACGGTTAAGTCATGTTTATTTGTATAGCCCTTAATCACAAGGAGTCTCAGGGAACTTTTTATCTTGCTTTTTTACACAATGGTTGACTTCTGCCTCTATTTTGCAATACTTCTTGTCCCTTTTTGTGAAAAAACAAAAACAAAAACAAAAAACCATTAGATATGTATAAGTATTTTAAATATATATTTTTCAGTTTACAATTTTTTTCCATCCTCACATTCAGTGTATAAGAATGAGTTTCAATTCCACTTTTCACAAGTTAGCTACTAGCATAGATTAACTTAAAATGTCTATAAATATTAATCCTTGTATTAACATTCAAACCTTTAAATGTGATTTAAAAACATTCACTTATTATTCTCGAATTGAGTACAAATTTAACCTACTAATGCACTTCAGAACCCTACCACTAGTCAGTGCTAGCAAACGTCACTACATATATCTGCCACTGTTTTACATTAGTATCTTTGCAATTGAAGGACTTTCCCAACAGGTGGCATCGAATTGCCAGGTTTATCATTATAAATGATAAAAAACTGAAAATAAAAACATTAAATATGTACATTTTCATGAAAGTTGTATTTTCCGTCACAATGAGGTAATTGAATATTATATTTATTCAGTATTGTATCCTGTGAAGAAGCAACGTTATATAAAAAAGGGAAAACATTTTTTGAAAAGGTGGACCCAATAATGTGGCCAAAAACTTGCACATCAAGGGAAATATTTTAGCATGAGCCCTTCTGACGGTCATCTTTATGCTGCTGCAACAGTCATTATCATAAATCAATGTGTAGCAATATGTCTTAAAAAAAAGCTCAAAAAAACACATTTAGGCTGAAATAAATAAGTTTTTTATGTATTTGTTTATGTACTCGTGTATGAATTGATATATTTATTCTAGATATTTGTTTATTTGCATACAGCAAAAACAGAAGTGCGTCTATGGTGCATGGCGAGGCAGACCTACCGAACAATCATCACCAACAAATCCAAAAAGAAACGAGAGCAGCTCATGGGATTCTTGAAAACGTGCATGTCCTATAGATTTCTTATGCGGAAAAAAAATGCATATCTAAGTCTTTTTTTTCCTCTTCAGATCTCGGACCTTGAAGAACCTGAATGATGTCCAGTTGTCCAAAATAATCGACTCCATGGAGGAGGTAAACCTTAACTTTTTGTGAGTGTTTGTATCTGTTCTTTTCCTGCTTAAATTCCTCACAGGTGAAGTACCAAAATAAAGACGTCATTGTCCGAGAGGGGGCGGAGGCCAACACGTTCTACATTATCCTCAAAGGAGAGGTATTGCAATTATCAATGGATAGTTTGTGTTCTCCGCGCTACAGGTGTGTGTTTTCCATCCTGCCAGGTTCTGGTGACCAAAAGCATTAACGGGCTCCAGAAGCAAATCCGTCGGATGGGGAAGGGCGAACACTTCGGGGAACAGGCCCTCATACGGTAGCTATGGCAATGGCCTGCACGCCTGAAGGCGTTTGAGCAACATCCGTGACGTTTCTGAAAATAACACGTGCTCACATAAAATGTCTCCAGCCAACCTGGGTGGATATATTTTATTATATCTATGTAAATAAACAATTAATACTCATGTTTTATTCCACAGTGAGGTATTGAGAACGGCCACCTGCACGGCTGACGGGCCAGTCACCTGCTTCAGCATTGATAAAGAGTAAGTACACATAAGAAAAGGTTTCTTTGAAGAACTGTTGGAGATGTTCAAATGTCCCTCAAAGGATTGCCTACACCAAAGTGGATGACTTCTGGTGTCTTTTTACAGGCCTTCTTGTGATGACCTTGGCTATTAATTTTTATGTTGCTAAATCACATTGGTAATAATGAACAGAATACAGTATTGCCAGTATTCCGATTATATAAAACTTTAAACATGATAATCTGATTAAGGTTTTAGTCCGACTGAAAGTTTTCCGATTGCAGCGGTTGGTTTAGTCCTTTTACTTTCTGACTTTTTGTGTGCATGTGCAGTATATGCATTTGGGTAATGCACTGGATTTTTTGCACGCGCAATTTCCTTGGTCCGGGATATTTTTATGATCTAAAGCACTGTGCAACTTGTAGTACATAGACGAATGATACACACAAATTCTGACTTAGTAACTAAAAAAGCCTCATGTGTATCGGTTGGTTTCTCTGGGACATTTCCGTTTTATTTTCTCCTCCATGGCAAAAACGCAACCATTGTATCTATCCATATTCAGTGTAAGTCTATTATTCTGGAAATCCACCTTGTAAACAAATGGGACACAGCAATGGAGCTCACTTTTGGATGAATTCGGTAAGAGACATGAATTAAATCATACCGTATTTAATGTGGCAGCACAGCAGCGCAGTGGTTAGCGCGTCTGCGGCACAGTTCTGAGGTCATGAGATCAAACCTTACTGTGAAGAGTTTGCATGTTCTTCCCGTGCTTGCGTGGGTTTCCTCCGGGCACTCCGGTTTCCTCCCACATTCCAAAAACATGCATGTCAGGGTAATTGGCCGCTTCAAACTGTCCCTAGATGTGTATGAGCGAGTGAGTTGTCTCTCTCTGTGTGCCCTGCGACTGCCTGGCAACCAGTTCAAGGTGTCCCCTGCCCACGGCCCGAAGATAGCTGGGTTGGGCTCCAGCAGCCCGCGACCCAACTGAGGATAAGCGGTGCAGATAATGGATGGATGGATGGATGGATATATGTATTTAATGTCAGAAGTTAAATGTAGGAACCCTATTTGCATATTGTCTTTAATTATGTTTGGAAGACCACGGAGATACTCTACCACGGCAATATTTTTTTGCAAAAAATTGTCAATTGGTTGTCACAGAGTAGACAAAACTGGACTGTTTCCTACAGTACACCAGACAGGCTCTCACGGGCCACAAATGTCCAGTTCTTGTCAAAAAAAGGACAAATATTTAAGCACCGTGTAGAAAAAAGAGGCTGCACTCCATCATATAGTCTTTGTCCTCTGAATAGAGTGCGTCCTAATAGGGAAGGATCAGATAGGGTTTTTTCAATTTCTATTCTTTCTCCACACTCAGGGTCTTTGAAGAAACAATCCCCCTTGAACACTTGGAGCTCTTCGATGAGTATGCTTTGTTTCTTTATTGTCCGTAGAAAAAACAATTACGGATCTAACATTGTGTTCTTCTTCATCAGCTCCAAAATGTTGCAAGAGGCGCGCACTCTAGAAAAGTCCAGGTGAGAGTTTTAGATTTAAAATTTACAATCGGGTAATGATTTTTTTCTCTCCACATTAGTCCCAAGTCAACTCTGAAGTTTAAGGACTTGGTCCCAGTGTTGTACCAGGAGGGTCGCTACCAAGGGGACCCCGTCACCCTCGGAGTGGGAGGCTTCGGCCGTGTGGAGCTGGTAGGCATGATGTCCATTTGGACTGTTTCCGTACTCAGGTTTTGACTATTTTGTACACAGATGACCACCTTGAACCACGGAAAGTACTACGCCGTTAAGCGAGTGAGTAAGAAACACATCGTGGCTAAGAGGCAAGAGGAGCACATGATGTTTGAGAAGAAGATCCTCAAGGCCATTCAGTGCGACTTCATTGTTAGGTAAATTGTTTTAGGCCCTTGGAAATAGACTTGAACAATTGCTTGTTTGTTCATTTTTAATTAAAAGAAAGTTGTTGCACGACAAAAAAAAAATGTGCCTAAAAATGTTATATGCTGAATTTATGGTCAATACTTTTACTTTACCATATTTCTACCTCAACAATTATGAGAGAAACATATGACTTTGATATATTTTTTTTACCTTTGGAATTGCGTAAGAAAAAAATACTTAAAATTAGTAATATCATCGAATTGTTTTAATAATCCTGTTCTCATTTTAAGTATTATTGCTGTTATTTTACTAAAAAACATTTTCAAGAAAATATTCAATAAAAATATGTAAGGATAAGAAAAATATTACGCGAAATGAGCAAAATTCATGTATTTGTTATTTTTATAATTTTTCTCATTTTGTGTTATTTAAAAATTGTGTTTTAGTAGAAAAAAATTGACCAAAATACTCCTCCATTTGTTATCAATATTGCCCATTTTTATTTTACATGAAAAGTAGTTAAAATATTGTCATTAGAAAAATACATTAAAATTAAAAGAATAATTGGCACAATAACAGCCAACAAAACGGCTTATTTCCACAATGTGAAAAAAACGTATTGTTCTTTTGGCAATATATTTTGCTTATTTCAAGTATTTTTCATTTTACTATATTTTGGACCAAACCTTCCTGTGTGGAGTTTGCATGTTCTCCCGTGCTTGCGTGGATTTTCCTCTGGGCACTCTGGTTTCCTCCCACATTCCAAAAACATGCATGTTAGGTTAATTGGGTGGTCCAAATTGTCCCTAGGAGCGAGTGAGTTGTCTCTGTGTGCCCTGCGACTAGTTCAGGGTGTCCCCTGCCCACTGCCCGAAGACAGCTGAGATGGGCTCAAGCTCCCCCGCGACCCTATTGAGGTTAAGCGGTGCAGATAATGGATGGATGAATATATTTAAGACTCATTTTTTACCAAACGAATCCATTATTATTTTCATATTTTAGTTACATAAGGGGAAAATGCTAACCGTGAAAGTTTCAGGATTATGTGTTTGCATTGGAGCCCTACATTGTCTGCTGCGAGTGCATGCAAAATTCCTCGAGAGAATGCCCAGGTCCAACTTGACGACAGTTTTTAAAGTATTTTATTTTATGTATTTCTTTTTTCAAGGGAGAGGAAACCATTTTTCCATTTTTAAAAATGTATTTGCAGGCTTTACGCCGCCTTCAAAGACGCTCGTTACATTTACATGGTGATGGAGTTCTGCGGCGGTGGAGAAATCTGGGCCAAACTCAAAGAAGTGTGAGGGGAAACCAAACATTAAAACAGACGATAGGTAAATAACATGAGAGGATCTCTGTTGTTTTGGTTAGAGGGCGTTTTGAGGAGACGATCGCTGTCTTCTGCACGGCGTGCGTGGTGGAGGCATACGCGTACCTGCACAAGAAGAGCATCATGTACCGAGACCTCAAGCCCGAAAACCTCATGCTGGACGTGCGCGGCTACGTCAAACTGGTAACATTTATGCTCAATGGCAGCAATTTACGCCTCATGCCCGCCCACCCTGAAATGATTGATGTTGGTTATTTCACGCAGGTGGACTTTGGCTTCGCCAGAGAGTTAGTGCGCGGCGAGAAAACGTACTCCTTTGTGGGTACGCCTGAGTATATGGCGCCCGAGATCATCAAGAACCAAGGGCACGACTTTTCTGTTGACTTTTGGTCGCTGGGAATTCTCATCTACGAGCTGCTGGTGGGAAGGTAAAACGAAAAGAATGATTGAAGCTTGCAGTTGATTGAAAATGCCACAAGATAGCAGCATAGCATTTACAACAGAGACACTCATTAAATATCAACGGTAAATTTGTAGCATGTAAACAATCTTCAAGTGGATTCAACATAGATTGATAGCTTAAAACAGAATGAGTAAAAATGTTGCCCTCTGGTTTATTTGTTGAAGTTAAAGGTGGTGCATTTAAGGCCCGTTGATAAAATAGAAAAACTGAAATGCATAGATTTGAAAAAGCAAAAATGATCCCGGCTCCTCCGTGTTAAATGTCGAATTGTCGTCCTTGGGCAAGACACTGAATCCCTAATGCCCCCGTTAAGCAGGTAGTTGCCTTGCATGGCTGAAGCTGCTATCGGTGTGTGAATGGGTAAGTGTGAAGCACATTGTAAAGTGCTTTGGGAGGTCTTCATTGACTTGAAAAGCGCTATACAAATGCAGACCATTGGCATTGTCCATCAATATAAACAAGCAGCCAACAGATAACGTATACGTGCTTCTTTTAATTGCCATTTTTTTTTGTTTTTGATTACTATTTGTATATTGTTATATCATTTATAACAACAAAATACTTTGAATTAAAATTGTCATATTGAAGGGACAGTGTGTAATACTTAGTGCCTCGCCACCAGGTTGTACTTGCCCAAGACACACCACAGGAAATGTTGCCAATACAACCCTAGTAGTTATGTGATCCACACACACATTGGTACAAAAAAACTCATTCTGTTAAAAAACAAACATTGAATTGAATACTAGGCAAAAATACACTAACTATCATACCAATGTTAATTTTTAAATAAATTGTTTTTAAAAAATCATGGGTCGAGAATTTTTTATTTTTACACAGTGGAATCCACACTTTGGTTGCAGCCATGTTTGTTAGGCAGCCTGCTGCCACGCTGTACTCTTTGGCACTGGCCCTCGCTTGCACCAGACAACACAGTGCCATCGAGTACTCAAATACTGTAATACACACTGGGGCTTTAAGTTAAAATGTGCATGATAGTGTACTGTATTTTTAAATCATTGCAATAGTTGATGATTTATCTATTTATGTTATTAGTTGTAAAGACATGAACTGATTTTTTTTTAATTGTAAATTTTGTTTGAAACTTTTTAAACTCATTGTTAAGAGGTCAGTTGAAAGGATTTGGCGAGAAACAACAACTGTTTAAATAATTTAAATGGATAAAATAATCATTTTAACTTCTACTTCTGCCATTAAACAGTATAATTGGTAATGAACCGTTTACTTCTAAAAACAAAGCATTTATTTACTTACAGATCAGAGTAAAATATTATTTTGATTTAACACAGTAAACATCCCATGAAATGTGTTTTTTAATTTGATTCATTTTCCCTGCTTTTTTATTCTTTCTCCAAGCCCACCTTTCTCTAGTTCGGAGCCTCAGAAGATCTATGCCAAGATCCTGGACGGCGCCCTCAAGTACCCTCCTTACCTGACTGAGGCGGCCAAATCCATCATCAGCAAACTGTGCAGGTAAAACAGACAAAAAAGAGCAACATAAAACCCTTTTTTTTCATTGCCATTGTCATTGCTGTTGCAGACCCCGACCTGGTCAGAGGCTGGGAAACACTAAGAACGGCATCAAAGATGTGCGACACCACAGGTGAGAAGATCACTCTGCCTCAAAAAAAAGAAAAATCACCAAAACTTCTGCTGGCTTAATGCTAACATACAATAATAAAAGCCATAGAGGGGGTAATTATTCTTTCCTGCAGGTGGTTTAGTAACATGAACTGGCACAAACTGCGCATGGCTCAGCTGGACCCGCCCACAGTCCGCCTCATACGCAAGGCCAGTTGATGCCGAAAAATAATCATCCTCCGGTCCTTGGTCTTCTTTGTAACTTACTTTCTAATTTTCCCATCTAGGGTCCGTGCTACATCAACTTTGACTCCTTCCCAAAAGACGAGACCGTGGCAGAGGAAGAGTTCTCAGGCTGGGACCAAGACTTCTAACCCAAGTTTCTACATGAGAGTTTACTCAGAAAAGCGTTAATACGCCCACGGAAGTAAATCTTTACTTTTGTGCCTTATGAAACAAGTAAGCCAAATGACATATTTTGTATTCGAAATGCCATAAAAAATAAGCGATATATATTTATATACAGTGGCTTGAGAAACTATTTGCCCCCTTGAACTTTGTGACCTTTTGCCACATTTCAGACTTCAAACATGAAGATATAAAACTAATTTCTTGTGAAGCATTAACAATAAGTGGGACACAATCATGACGTGGAACACACTTGATTGAATATTTTAAACTTTTTTAACGAATAAAAAACAAAAAAGTGGGTGTGCAAAATTATTCAACCCCATTGAGTTAATAGTTTGTAGCACCACCTTTTGCTGCGATTACAGCTGCAAGTCGCTTGGGGTATGTCTCCATCAGTTTTGCACATCGATAAACTGATATTTTTGCCCATTCCTCTTTGAAAAACAGCTCGAGCTCAGTGAGGTTGGACGGAAAGCGTTTGTGAACAGCAGTTTTCAGTTCTTTCCACAGATTCTCAATTGGATTGAGTTCTGGACTTTGCCACACCTTGATGTTTTTTGGTGAACCATTCCATTGTAGCTTTTGTTTTATGTTTTGGATCTCTGTCTTGTTGGAAGACAAATCTCTGTTCCAGTCTCAGGTCTTTTGCGGACTCTATCAGGTTTTCTGCAAGAATGGTCCTGTATTTGGCTCCACCCCTCTTCCCATCAATTTTAACCATATTCCCTGTGCCTGCTGAGGAGAAGCAGGTCCAAACCATAATGCTGCCGCCACCATGTTTGACTGTCGGGATGTTGTGTTGAGGGTGATGATCTGTACTGCTTTTACGCCAAACATAACGTTTTGCATTGTTGCCAAAAAGTTAAATTCTTGTCTCATCTGACCAGAGCACCTTCTTCCACATGTTTGGTGTGTCTCCCAGGTGGCTTGTGTCAATCTTTAAACAACACTTTTTATGGATTTCTTTAAGAAATGGCTTCCTTCTTGCCACTCTTCCATAAGGGCCAGATTTGTGCAGTATACGACTGATTGTTGTCCTATGGATTCTCCCACCTCAGCTGTAGAACTCTTCAGTTCGTCCAGAGTGATCATGGGCTTCTTGGCTGCATCTCTGATCAGTTTTCTCCTTGTACGAGCTGAATGCTTAGGGGGACGGCCCGTTCTTGGTAGATTTGCAGAGGTCTGATACTCCTTCCATTTCAATATTATTGCTTGCACAGTGCTCCTTGGGATGTTTAAAGCTTAAGAAATCTTTTTGTATCCAAATCCAGCTTTAAACTTCTCCACAACAGTATCTCAGACCTGCACGGCGTGTTCTTCGTTCTTCATGATGCTCTCTGCGCTTTAAACAGATCTCTGAGACTAGCACAGTGCAGGTGCATTTATACAGAGACTTGATTACACACAGGTGGGTTCCATTTATCATCATTAGTCATTTATATCAACACTGAATCATTCAGGGATCCTCACTGAACTTCTGGACAGAGTTTGCTGCACTGAAAGTGAAGGGGCTGAATAGTTTTGCACACCCACTTTTTTGTTTTTTATTTGTTAAAAAAGTTTAAAATATCCAATAACGTGTGTTCCACTTCACGATTGTGTCCCACTTATTGATGATGGTTCACAAGAAATTACAGTTTTATATCTTTATGTTTGAAGTCTGATATGGTCACAAAGTTCAAGGGGACCAAAAAGCCACTGTGTATATATATATATATATATATATATATACACAGGCATGTATTCTTTACCCCATGTGAAGAACAGCTTCTTACTTTTATACTAAGGGGCTGAGGCCATTTCCGAATACATCTAAGTGGGAATTTGCTCTTGACTTAAATCAAACTCCTAATTATTCTTTCACTCTTTCTATACTGAAAAACATAGAAAATATGACCAAATAGCCTTCTGTTTGCAAATGAAAACCTTTGGTTTCTCAACTGTTTCTTGTCTTTTTTTTGGTGTAAAAGGTATTTTCACCGAATTCTATTTGAAGTCAAGAAAAAAAAAAATCATATTCCTATGCACAGCGGTCAAATCTCTTTTTAATTACCATATTTTCTGGACTATGAGGCAGACTTAAAAAAAAAAAAAAAAAAAAAAAAAAAAAAAACAATTGCCAGAAATTCTAATGAATGCCTTGTAATCCAGAAAATATACTAGGTTAGAATTTTTATTCCCCCAAAAAATTTCTATAATAGGAAATGCAAAAGCACTTCATATCACCTTGGAAAATTCTAAGAACAGCGTGAAAACCTCTTTATAGAAGTGTTAAACTCTTCTCTCTACACACTTGATCTCTAGTTCACTAATATGATCTAGATATATGTAGGTTTTATGAAGAATAATATTCGTTTTAAATTGCAGGATTCTTGCTAAAAATGTAAAATATATGTTTAAAAAATGTACTGGTATCTTGATAAATGTTTATGAACAGTATTTTTGTTTTTATTTTCTAGGATTCTTGCTAGAAATATACAAAATTGATATTAAAATCTTACCCGGTTTCATTGAAACCTTTCTACTAATTACTCCTTTTTATTTTCTTAAAATTTACCATTTTGTTACAGATTTAAGTTAGTGTTTTGATGGTTTGAATTCCTTTTTTTTTTATTGTTCAAATTTATGATATTTTTGTCTATCATTTTAATAACATTTAAAAATTCTTTTTATTTTTAACTTACTTTTATCAATATTTTACTATCATTCATATTTATACATTTAAATTCCCCCAAACTAATCTGATTTTAATTGTTGTAAATATATCACAATTAGGTTTGATTTTACAGTATTTAATGTTTATTATTCTATTAATTCCAAACTAATTTATTAAGGCAACCCTCGAGAACTTTATACATAACAGACATGTGAAACAAAAGATAAAATGAGTCATTTGGAAAAAGCAAGGAAAACAATAAGATCAGCTGAATAAATGTTTAAATTGATAATGATTTGTTTTGACAGCTTTTTGGATGCACACAGACAATTGTAGTGTTTAACCCTGAAAAATTTGAATTACGGTCCTAATTTCCCTTTATTTCATTTACCCCAAACATTTAAAGTAATTTTCAGTAAACAAAATAGTGAAATGTTATTTTAACTGTGTTTTTAAACAACAAAAATTACCTACCGTATTTGAAATCCCATTTTCAGATTATAAAACATCAAAATATTTGTCAGCTCCGATCCCAAGTAGTTTTTGTCTATGTCTCATTTGAGGTCAATTTTCTACTTGTATGAATGAATGTATGCAGAAGAAAATCACAATTTTGTATTATTGCTTTATGTGTGGCTTTTTTCACTTGTCCTCCCCAAGGTGATGAGAGCACGGCGTTCCACATGTGATGCGCCACGTGCGAAATCTATTTTTAAAATCTATTTTTAGCCCCATTATCGCCGTCTGCCTTTTAGCATCACGGCTTAGAGGATACTGAATCCACGGGAAAGTGAGACTTCATATTAGTTTTCCAAATACCAGTTATCAGTTTGGGTGGGGTTTCAAAGTTGATGTTGGGTCATCCAATTTAGAATTCAAGTTGATAAGGATTTAAAACACTTCAAAAGTAGGCAATGTGTTCGATTGCCTAATAACAGATTGTGCAATAGGGGCATCGGGATTGACCCCTGAGGAACCTCGCAGATCATACAGTACAAAACTGATTTTACACCATTGGCAGAATTTCTTTTTGAATTCTCCGTGTATTTTTTTCTTTTTTCAAGATAATGTATGCAAATAAGGTGAATGTAATGAGCAAAAAAGTCCTCACAATGAAATCATTTAGTGAATATTAGAAAAAAAAATAGCACGGATTAGAAAGAAATACTAAGCAAAACAAACTCCCGTCAGCCAGTTAAGACCATTTTGGTTATTTTTCATTAAAATTTTCCTTTTTTTTAACAGACAGAAATATTTAAAATTAAATCTTAAAATAAGCATATTTTTTGGTCAATTTTGCAGGATTTTAATTTTCATCTTGAAAAATATATGTATAAAAGAATAAAACAAAAAAAAAATGTTCAGAATAAGACCGGTAAGTACATCTAGGGAAATGCTCTAAAGAGATGAGAAAAAAAAAATACTTCAAATAAGGAAAAAAAAAGTCAGATCACTGTTTTTTTTTTTTTTTTTTACAATTTTAGGAGAAAAAAAAACATTTTGAAGTAAAAACAAACTTAAATCCATCATTTTTTAGCAAATTTTACAGACTTTGTTTTTTTTTAAATTTAAAAACAAAACAAAAAAATTCTCAAAATAAGGCGGTTAAATCCAATTTAAGAAATTGTTTCTACAAAGATTAGTAAAAACAATTCTTCAATAGGAACCCCCTGGACCTAATAAGATAATTTTGCCTATTTTGTGTACATTTTGTGATTTTACTCGGAATAAAAAATATTTTACCTAATATAAAAAAATATTCTGCCAACTATGGAGTATTTTATTTTGTTTTCATAAATTAAAATAAATAAAATAAATTGAAGAACACATAATATATAGTAACTAACCGAAATGTTTTGCCAATTTTGCAGTATTTTATTTTTTGTTATCATAAAAAAATAGAATAAATTAAATAAAACTTAAATGTATTCAGAACAAGATGGATAGATACTAAGAACAAATTTGTAAAGAATACTTGAGCAAAACCATCCTCAAATGCAAGACATTATTTTCTTATTCCATGTGTAAATTTTCAGGTTTTACTTAAAAAAACATATATATATATATATATATATATATATATATATATATATATATGTATGGGCAGCACGGCGGCGCAGTGGTTAGCGCGTGTGCGGCACAGTTCTAAGGTCTTGGGAACCTCCTGTGTGGGTTCAAATCCAGCTACCGGACTTACTGTGCAGAGTTTGTATGTTCTCCCCGTGCTTGCGTGGGTTTCCTCCGGGCACTCCGGTTTCCTCCCACATTCCAAAGACATGCATTTCAGGTTGATTGGCCGGTCCAAATTGTCCCTAAGTGTGAATGAGCGAGCGAGTTGTCTGTCCCTGTGTGCCCTGCGATTGGCTGGCAACCAGTTCAGGGTGTCCCCTGCCCACTGCCCGATGATTGCTGGGATGGGCTCCAGCACCCACGCGACCCTACTGAGGATAAGCGGTGCAGCTAATGAGATGATATATATATATATATATATATATATATATACCCTTTAAAAATAGAAAATAAATACAATTTATTCTACCAATCGTGCAGTATTTTATCCTTTGTTTTTAATCAATAAAAATAAAGTAAATAGAATAGAACATAAATGGATTTTTAAATTTTTAAATGTTCTGATTTTACTAGAAAAAAACCTTAGTCAAAATATTTGAAAAGTAGAACATTTTTACTTAAACTAAGCAATTCATTCTGCCAATTGGGCAAAATTGTATTTTTTAGTGATACCTGAAGAGAAGAAAAAGAGCCAAGCCAATTTTTTGCATACAAAACATTTGATTTAAAAGGTTTCAAAAAGTCACTGCACGGCTAACATTGCCGCCATACAAAAAAAAAGAAATGACGTTTGGGAAACGTTGGGGGAAAGTTTACACTCGCATGCAAGACTTAGAAAAGCATGAACGTCTTCTAGTGGACATTCATAGGAGTGTAACGAGTGTGGAATGACGTTCACACGGGTAACATTCCTAAAAGCAGTCCCAAAAACGGATTCCGCGCAGTTTAGCTGACGTGTGACACGACATCGTCTTTGTACAATGTGTCAATCATTCGTGTTTAAAAATCTAGTTAAGGCATGGATAAAAATATTGGGACGCTGTGAAAGGCTACTGAGCTGTTTTCTGCCTTGATAAGACACAATTTTGCTTTTTAATGGGTTTTTTTTGTATGTTACATTCTAGACTACTATCTTCTTTAGTTACTCTTTTTGGGCTTAAGTAGCAACTTTTGCAAAGTTTTATACCGCTTCACTGAACTCAAAATGAAGAACAGTTGCTGTTAAATAATCCCCCATTTTTAGTGCCGTTAAAGTGTTAAAATAGAGTTGCAGCAACAATAATGGTTTAAACGAACCGTTAACTAAAAAGTTCTAACAAATTAGAGCTTTAACCCAAAGGTTTAAGCAGCCTATAATCATTCATTTTTTAGTTAAAGCTTTAACTCAAACTTAGACCATTCGTAAAAGCAATACAAATCAGGCAATGAAACATCATAGTGTCAAGCTTTGAGTCAAGTGTTTAAACAGCCTAAAAGCAATAACATTTGAGGAAAAGCTTTAACTCAGATCGTAGAGCAGCATTAAAGCTTTTAAATCGGCAGCGTTAAAGCATTAATGTAAAAACAAAGCTTTGACCCAGAATCAAATCAGCTTTGAAGCCTTAATGCAATAGTTCCACATCTTAAAAACATGAATGTGAGTTAAAGCTTTACCTCTTATCACTCTTAAAAGCAGCAATAAGCTGGTCGTTAAAAGATCATAACTTTCAATATTTAACTACAGTGTTTAAGCACCCTATAAGCTTTAAACGTTTGAGTTAAGGCTTTAACTTGAATGGAAAGCGGCATAAGTGTTTAAATTGACAGCTTTAGAGCATTAACTTTTACATTACAGCTTTAACTCAGAATCAAATCAGTTTTAAAGCCTAAATGCAATAATTCTACATCTTAAAAACATGGTTTTGGATTAAAGCTTTAACTCAAAGTTAGAACATGCGTGAAAGCAGTGTTAAAGCTGTAAATCAGGCATTTAAGCATCTTTGCTTCAAGCTTTAACTCAAGTGTTAAGCAGCCTAAAAATGTTAACGTTTGAGTTAGAGCTTTAAACCTACATAAAAGCAGTATCAAAGCATCAACTCAGATGGTAAAGCGGCATTAAAGCTTTTTTAAATCTTCAGCTTTAAAGCATTCACTTTTACACTAAAACTTTAACTCAGAATAAAGTCAGTTTTGAAGCCTTAATGCATTAGTACCATATCTTAAAAACATAAATGTGAGTTAAAGCTTAGTTAGACCATGCATAAAAGCAGCAATAATCTTGGCATAAAAGCATCATCGTTTTTTAGCTTTAACTCAAGGATTGAATCAGCCTTTAAGCATTATCTTAAAGTTAAAGCTTTAACTCTGAGTGAAAGCATACATAAAAACTGAAGTAAAGCATCCACTCGGATGATAAATCATCATAAGCGTTTTTTTTCATCAACAGCTTTAAAGCATTAAAGCTTTATAATCTTCTTATATTAAGCTTTAAGGCTGGAGTGCTGTAGATCATTAACTCAAAAGCAAGAGTAGAACTAAAGCTTTAATATATATATATATATATATATATATATATATATATATATATATGTAACTCCAGAATTAAAGGATAAAGGATAGTTTAAGCTTTAACTGAAGTTATAGCTTTAACCCAGAATCAAAGCTAATGCACTAGTTTCTCATCTTAACAACATTAATGGGAGTTAAAGAATGCATCAAGACAGTATTTAAGCTTTGAAATGAAATGAAACTTACAGCTTTATATCAAGTGTTATAACTTAACCTTTTTATATTAATAACTTAATAACTCGAGTTAAAACAGCATTAAACCATTTAAGCAAGAGCTGTAATAAAGCTGTAACTTATTTACAGTAGTGTTATTTTTAGCTTAATAGTTAAAAGGATATTAAAAAGCTTTCATTCAGTTTAAAGATTTAAAGTTTGAGCAGTGTTACTACTTTATAAGATTTTAGCTGATTTAATTCTTGAGTTAAACTTTATGCTTTAAAACCTTAACTCAGGATTTAAGGCAGCATTAGCTTTCACTCAATAGTTGGCAAATATTTAAAAGCTTTACCTCAGCGTTAACTTTAACTCAATAGTTTGACTCAGGTTACAGCCTAACTTGAGAGTTAAATCAGCATTTAAGCTTTAACTCAATATTTAAAGTAGCGTGAACTGTTACAAAACAGTTCGAGGATATTTATATCGATTATTTTTGGGGGGATAAGGTTTAACTCGGGTTAAAGCTTTAAAACTCAAGCAAACATTTTTGCAGCTTTAACTTGAGAGTTAAATCAGCCTCAAAGCTTTAACTCTACAGCACAAAATACTTTCAAAAGTGAGTTGTAGGAAGTTTATGTGTGTGTAATTTGAAATTTGTGAAGAGTGTGAAATATTTTCCTTCAATATTCTCAACTTTCAGCTTTCGCCACACACTGGAATATTTCTCCTGCGATAATCTCGGGCTCACTCTCACTGTTTCTTGTTTGTTTTTCCAATTTTGTCATAAATCACCTCATGCCACAACATAAGGTAGACTTCGATGTCAGGCCATGTGTGTTTCATGCATTTCGACTGCAGGAACTTTCCAGTAAGGCACGCGTGGGCGAATCCTCAGGGGCAAAGAGCCGCCTGTCAGTCAGCGAGCGGAAAAAAACCAAAACACGTCAGCATTCATCTACATCTGAGGGACAGGGGATAATGGATACAAGGCATACGACGCGTGCCGATGTACAAAAAGTGGAACAATCAAAACACATTCCAGATGTGTGTGTGTGTGTGTGTGTTTGTGTGTGTGTGTGTGTGTGTGGACGCAGAAGATCCTCATGTATCTGATGCAGATGTTTGGACCTTGTGAGTTTACATTTATATAGATGAGCACAATTACATCTATGGCTTTCTACTTTTACCCATGATTCCTTTCTTGGGTTCGGGTAGGGATTCCGATGCAAACTCTGACTTGGTTCAACCTCAAGTTGATGAGAATATACCTTCACCAGTATTTTGTAGCATTAGCGATGTTTTTGCCGTATTTACATTTAACTCATTCACTGCCAGTGATGCGTCTGGACGTTATTGGTATTACAGAAGACCCCTAGGATACGGCGCTCCAGCCTCGCAATATTTTCGCTTCACGGTGTGGAATAACATGTTTTTTTGCCCCTTCCTCACAGCATTTTGCCGACGACTTATAAATTGCTCTGATGCTATTGGTCAATGTCACAGCGACAATAAATTGCAGATTTTGGCAGAACTATCCCTCACTTTGCCTTTCAGTTCATTCAGTTGAGAATCTTGTGTGGTTGTTAAAGACTTAGTTGGTTAGTGATAATATTCCGATTTTTTTTGGACTGAATTTATTATTTAGAAGCCCTGTGACTAGCAGTGATGCTAAAGGGAGAATCAAACACAGGATAAGCATGAAAGTTTTGCATTTATCAAGAATACAAAAAAGCCACACACATTGCTAACCTCACTAAGAAATATGGCTGTAACCAATCAACAATTATAATCGGGACAATTATTAAGAATAAGGAGACAATTATATTTAAAAAGGTCTTCTAAAGGGTACAACAGTGCTCGCAAGTGGACATTTTAAAATCAGGTTTAATTTTAATCCACCGTCTCCTCCCCCTGCATCGACCTGCTACTCCACTGTACCAGCTGAAGTCGCATCAAACCAGAGGGAAATATAATTTCATTTTACCTTTACTTTCATAATGATATTTGATCATATATGTGATTATTATATATAAGTAGTACTGACTACATACTACTTTGTTACTAATATTCATCTAATTCAGAAACTTTTTGCTTGGTAAAGACTTTGTTGGTTAGTGCGATGCAATACTCTGTTTTGTACTGTATTTGCTCTGTGTCCAAGGCTTTCTGTGTCCAAGGGAAAAGCAAACATTAAATCAAAGCTTGCGAGTATCAAAAAATAAGGAGAAGGCACATGCAAAGTTGCATGGCTTTAACTAATTGACGATTGGGACGATCATTAAGAATAAGGAGGTCTTTAAAGCAACAAACATTTTCAAGAGCCTGAACACCCTCACAAGTGGAAGTCTTTAAATCACGTTTAACATAAGTTCACTGTATTCCCCCATCTACATCCACCTGCTACTCAAGCTCAAGTCATGTCAGACCAAAGGTAAATAACATTTAATTGTTTTATCATGTTTTTTTTCATTACATACGAGAATGTTTGAATTATACATTGTCAATTTGATATTTTTGGGGGGTACCGGAGGCTATCAGGCAATTTCACTTTGCGATCTCCACCTCAGAACAGATTGATGTACTTTCCTGAGAGTTTATTGTATATCATGTTTTACTCTATTTTCCGGATTATAAATCATACCTAAAAACTTGCCAGAAATTTAAGAGTGCGCTTTATAATCCAGTGTGTCGTATGGCCCCGAAAATACAGTTAATAAAATTGGAAAAGCATCATTACAATGGAATGCGGTAACCACTTATGAATGAATCAATTTAATTTGAATCTTTTTCAAAATTTAAAATAATTATGAAGAAATCAAAATTCATATTGCCAGTTTATGCTCTGGAAGGTATAAGGTGACATTCTTATATTTGTATTTTCATTACATTACTGTTTTTTTATTTGACCCTCTTGGCTTTTAATACAAAACGGTTGCATTGGAAATATATCTTTATATTAATACTGTTAGAGTTTAAACTGTAATCATTTAACAAAAAAATAAACCTTTTTAGTACTAAACTCCTAGTGCGGTGTTTATCATATATATAAACAAATTCAAGGTGTAGTGGTAGATAAAGGATATTCAATGATCATGTCATTTCCCAGCACAGGGGTCTGGAAGCTATGGCTCGTGAGCCATATATGGCTTCTTTCATGAGTACAAATGGCTCATAGATAAAATGCTACAGGAATTTCCTCTGTATCGTTTCAATTCTGACAAGCTCGAAGTTGAATTTGTTGTGTGCCTAACCGAAGCAGCGTGTTAATATACAGTTATTCGGTCCAGTATAAAAAGGGCACAGTGTTACTTACAGTATACGGTCAGGGTGTCACACCAACGGACCCCGTTTTGGCTGTACATAGCTAAAGAATCCTTTATATGGAAGCTCATTAAATAATATAGGTTCACTATTGAGATACTTTATAATAAAAACCCACAAAACAACTGTAATTACCCAAAACAGCCAGCCAAGCACACAGAACAATTTGATTGGGTGAGCGTTAGGAGTGGGCGGAGCTATGCAACACAGCAAGTTCCACTCTCACACGTGCCCACTGCGCTGAAGGGAAATACATCCATAAATTTTTTGTTTGCAGTTTTTTGTCTGTAAATATATGCTGTAGCTCTCTCTCCCCCCCCCAAAATTGCGATTGTGGCCTTTTTGGTCAAAAAGGTTCCCGACCCCTGTCCTAGCAAGCATCGGAATTGCTCTATATTACCATGTATTTACTTGGATCAGTTCAATACTAAATTCCCCATTATTACGCGGCACTAATGGGTAGAGACGTCAATGACTGTGAATGAGTAATTGAATCTTCTAGTTTTTGAGTGCCTATTGGAATGTTTGTGTTGAGGTATGGTCAGTCAAGTTTTTGCACCTACTAAATTGTGATGAAATCACATCAGTGCAAAAGAAGCTCCTTCTCGTGACGTCATTTAGCGTTTTCGATCACAGCAATCTCGGGCCGGCGGGCAAATTCCGGGGTGAGTCCGTTGAGGAAAAGGCTTCCGTTTCTGCTCAGGGTACCCGGTACAGGCGTTAGTGAGAGTGCCATGTTGGCGTAGGCCTCGTGGTCCTCGCCCAGGTTGACCGACAGCGTCCGTTTTCCGGGCGTCATTTCCTGGTTGGCGGTCGTGCCGATGCCCAGCTCGGACGACAGCTTGCGCTTGATGGAGGCGGCTCGTTGGAATCGATCGTAGATGTCCACACTGAGGCGCCGGCGAGTTTCTTTGAACTCGGCTGACACGTTTGCCGTCCACTCGGCGGCGTGAGCGCGGAACTCGCCAACCTGCGGACACAGATTGAAGAGATATTCAAAATAAAAACAAGAAACAGGCAAATAAAACACCTTTGTATATCATAAGATGTGCTTTGGAGCCATTTGAAGCGCCATTGTGTAATATTTGACCACTAGATGGCCCTGTGTTGTCTGGTGCAGGCGAGGGCCAGTGCCATAGAGCGCAGCGTGGCGGCAGGATGAGCGAAAAACATGGCGGCGACTTAAGTGGGGATTCCAACAACAAATCGACAAAATCGATTAAAAACGATGATTAAAAGCGTTGGCAGCTAATGCGATAATCGGTTCGTTGTATCACATGATTTATGAGCCATCAAGAACGTTAAATGAATGCAAATTAGAGTGCACGCTGTTTCGTTGCGACGCTGGGAATTGTAGTACCGCTTTGGTCCAGCAGGAAGCGCCAAGACAGTTAATTTTTTTATAAACTACATTTTGAACATTGCATCATTAACAAACAAAATTGAATTGAAAGTTTCAACTCTAGTGTTTGACTGTTTCACCATGTAACAAAGTTAACAATTTCTGAGATAACAGACGGAAATACAGAGAAAAACAATCAGGAAATAAGTATTAAATAAATAAAGTAAAAAGAAAAATAATGATAATGAAATTGACTCTGTCCGGTTTCCTGCTTGTGTTTCCTGTCCGATATCGTTCGTGTCTATTTTATCCTGTTTGATATCGATATCCAGTTTTGTTCCCGGCTATTTTGTTCTGTTTGTTATCAATGTCCAGTGTCTGGTAGCGTTCTTGTCTAGTTTGTCCTGTTTAATTTTGATCTCCAGTGTCGGGTGCCGTTTCCGTCTATCTCATCATGCTTGTTATCGGACTCCAGTCTGATATCAATCCTGTCTGCTCCGTCCGGTATCGACCCCATTTGTCCGATATCGGCTCGAGCAATTGGAATCGATCTCGTCGACCTCTGGCTTCCTGTCATTCCACGCCAGACTGCTGCCTTACGTCTTCCGCCCAACAATCGCCAAATCACTGGCATTTTGGGTTAACGTGCATGACTGCCCCATTTCCCGTAAAATAAAGCATGTGTGAGAAACGTCACACATCTGGGTCCTCCTCCTAATCCGGTTCTTGATATTTTATGCATGTTTTCTGTGTTTACGTACATTTTTTTGTGTGTGATTAGGTACGGTGTTGTGTGTTTACAAGCATTTTTGTGTGTTTTTATGTACGTTTTCAGGTGTTTAAACGTACGCTCAACTTATCATGATGATACTATATTGCTACCATGTTACCAGGTTAATTATTAAAAACAGTGTTAAATAGACTCAGTCAACCAATCAAAAAATATATTTTCTTATAAAATCACTATAGCCCAGAACTGGTGAGCTATTTTTAGAACAGGCAGGCATCTCAACTGTCCTTCAGGGGCACCCTGATGCCCGCGGGCACCCCGTTGGAGGCCCCTGAGCGAGTGGATTTTCACTATGCTAGAGGAAATTAAAGTCAATTTATAACAAAATAAAAGACTCTTAATGCCTCAAAGCTCCTTGAATGTGTTTAACATGCCGGCTAGCGAGCGCGCTATTGATGGCGTAGCTCCGTCGGGTCCCTGCGGTCTGTTTATTTATTTACAAGGCTCTGAAGTGTGCTTGCTTAAAGCCTCGGCCCATTTAACCAGAACGTATGTGCGTGCTTCCGCCTCCTCTTTCTTACTTGGCCGTCTTCTCGGCAGCTTCCCGAAGGCTTAATTGGGTTAACCGCCGACTTCTTACCGCGGAAAAACGCATCTTAACGAACAATCCCGGACCTTGTATACCTAGCGTGTACTGCATGTGCGGGCCTCGCTCTATACCATTTTCGTGTCAATAATTAATGAAGCTACTGCAGGCTATGTGTTTTCGTGTTACTGGACAGCAACTCTAGATTTATTTTGAAAGCTACATAAGGAACAAATTACTTACTAGCTTAATGCTAAAAAACAGGGAGGAAATACGTAACATGCTAGCATTGATTTGAAGGTTTTCAGCAGTAAACAGTCGGTGAAGCTACGCAGGGTGCCAGACAATAACCTACAGCAGTGTATCCTAGCATTTTTCATGCTAAGCCACACTTATTTCATCCCCCAAAAATCTCAATTATATTTAAAAAAAATAATTCCTGGCTCCAGTTTCATGTTCTCTAATGATAAAAAACTCAATAAGGTCAATTATTTTGCTCATTTTAATTAAGACTGTTTTTATATGATTCAAAAAAGTAAAAATACAGTCAAATACACTCATATCTTTCCTACTTACTGTCTACTAAAATAAACTGATTGAAATGTGTAAAATGATCTATTACTGCTATAGTTCTTTTTTTCTCTTGACTTTTTTTACTTTTAAAATAAGTATATACAGATTATAATAAAACTAAAGTTCTGGGTGTTTTGGAGAATAATATGCTAATACTAAAAAAAAAAGAGGAATTATTGATAGAATTTGCCATTTGTTATTTCACTACATTTTTGGTGTATCTCCGAATCTCAGAATATTTTCAAGTAAAATGTTAAAAATGTACTTAATAGATAATTGGATACGATAAATAAGTTGCTCATTATTAAGTTCGAAATATAGTCAAATAATACAGTAATATTGTTCTTACTTAATTGCTAAGGTAAATATATATAGCAAAATAAAAACAAAAAACCTAAACTAAATAAAATCTTTTTTTCCAGATAAAACCAGCATCCATTCATCCATCCATTATCTGCACCGCTTATCCTCAGTAGGGTCGCGGGGGTGCTGGAGCCCATCCCAGCTATCTTCGGGCAGTGGGCAGGGGACACCCTGAACTGGTTTGCCAGCCAGTCGCAGGCCACAAAGAGACAGACAACTCTGTGGCTCATTCACACCTAGGGACAATTTGGACCAGCCAATAAACCTGACATGCATGTTTTGGGAATGTAGGAGGAAACCCACGCAAGCACGGGGAGAACATGCAAACTCCACACAGGAAGGTTCGATCTCATGACCTCAGAACTGTGCCGGACATGCGCTAACCACTGCGCTGCTGTGCTGCTCATAAAAGAAGCAAATGTCAAAATTTACTTCCAAGGACCTAAAGGGACACTGTGTAATGTTTGACCAATAGATGTCGCTGTATTGTTCTGGTGCAACCAAAAACAAGTGCTACACAAGGAATAATACAAACTACAGAAACTCAAAGTGACCTAACCACACCCCATTTCTGCTAATTGTTGTGGTCCGAAGTCTCACAAGATTTTTAGTTTTTGGGGGTAGCAGCAAGATGGTGGACAATCATGTGAATTATGTATTTAAAATGGCGGACAATCATGTCAATCATGTATTTAAAATAAATACACATTTCTCGACATTATAGTATTTAAGAAAACATCTCAATTATATAACAGTTGGTGTATTTTTGCTGATTCATCAAATGAATATGCCTTTTTTTGAATGAATAAGGTTTTCTTTTCTTTTTTTTTCTTCTTTTTTTTTACCAATAGACACTAAATGATTCACATTGTCCGTTTTAATTATCATGTTGCCTAAATTGACTGTCCTGTTTAAACGTTTTTTAGTCACAGTGGCCTGGGAGGTAATAGTTTTTTTCAGTTTGGTTCATAATTTTGTTGTTGTTTTGGGTTTTAATATATTTTATACACCCGTTTTTGTGTGTTTTTTTAAGAAGGAAATGTTTTACTTGAAATAATACAATAATACTTAAAATGAGCATAAAATAAACCACTGTAACAGGAGCTTTTTTAAAAACGTTACAGTTGTCACGGTTGCCCATTGCCCCCAATTGGCCCCGCCCGTTTTGCGCCAGCTGCGACTTGTTGGCTGATTGGCTTCCCTCCTATTTAAGCTCAGTCCTCTCACTCACCCATTGTCAGTCCATCAACGAACCTCTGCACACGCAAGACGTGTGTTTTGACTCTGTCCGGTATCGATCTCATCTATCTCGCCCTGTTTGATATCTGACTCCAGTCTCCAGTGTTTGGTATCGATCCCGTCTGTCTCGCCCTGTCTGATACCTTGCTACAATTTCCAGTATTGGGTATCGTCCCCGTTTATCTCGTCCTGTCTGATATCGAATTCCAGTCTCCAGTGTCTGGTATTGATCTCGTCCTGTCTGATATCTGTCTCCAGTCTCCTGTACCTAATATTAATCCTGTCTGTCCCGTCCTGTCCGGTATCGACCCCATCTGTCTGATATTTTCTGGTATAGATCTCTGGCTTTCTGTTGTTCCACGCCAGACTTCTGCCTTACTTCTTCCGCCCAGCTATTGCCGAATCACTGGCGTTTGTGTTAGCGTGCAGGACTGCCCCATTTCCGTAAAATAAAGCTTGTGTGAGAAACGTTACGCATCTGGGTCCTCCTCCTGTTCTGGTTCTGACAACAGTACTACTTTTATTTATTTAGTATGAAAATAATCAAAATCAGAAACATAATGTGCAAGATTTTGACCGTTGTTTTGGTGTGCAATCTTAAACAGCTTCCCCAAAAATAAGTTATTAAAAATACTGTACTACCTTGTGAGCAGATAATAAGTAAATTAAAATAATAACTAATCCTATGCCACCTACTGATATGGATGAATGTTAGTTACTCTGCTAATCACTGGAAGAAAGGAACAATACTGTACAAGGGTGTGCTATTTTTCCTAAGATAAAATTGGGAAATTTCCTGCCGCTCACTAGTCAAGGTCTCAAAGCACACTGGTTAAAAATCACTGACCTACAGGACTGTATTATAAACTTGTAGCCACTCTTACCTCTTCCTTGGTTTTCTTGGAGATGACGCGAAACCAGTCGCCGATCATGCTGAGTACGGCAGCGAAGTAAGCCAGACCCACCAGGATCCAGAACCAGACCACAGGCTTGTAGTACTTCAGGTACTCGGGACTCTCCGAACCTCCCGCTAGAGTAAAGCGGCGCAGAGTTAGCTCGTTTAAAATTATGGATAGACAAATACTGACGCTATGTATCGGTTTCAATTTCAGACTTATGTTGAGGTATTGGTACTCGCAAGAGAATTGGCCGCCCCCTAGCAGTGGTTTCGCTACCACAAAGAAAAAATAGAGGAATAGTAGCCAATATTTTCCATACAATTTTCTAAGAAAAAAAAAATAGAATAAATATGTTGACATACATTTCTTATCATTTCTTTTTTATACTTATTTGAATTTAAATTTGTATTTTTGTTTTTGAGAGGATCTGTGTGTAAATTGGTTGAAATTGAACTGTTAACAATATGTTTTTGCATTTTATACTTTTTTTATAGCACTGAGTGAATATTTTTAATTTATATTTTATCATTTTGCATTTTCAGGGATTTTGAGTTGTTCGACTTTAAAACTGTTCAGTGTGTAAAAAGCAAAAATTGAGGCGACAGTGGATCAGGAGGTAGAGCGCTTGTCTTGGGATCAAGAGATCGCAGTTCGAATCCCGGCTCCTCCCAGTTACATGTCGAAGTGTCCCTGGGTAAGACACTGAACCCCTAATACCCCCAATAAGCAGGTTAGCGCCTTACATGGCTGCAAGGCCGCTATTGGTAAATGTGAAGCACACTGTAAAGCGCTTTGGGAAGTCTTGACTTGAAAAGTGCTATATAAATGCAGATCATTTCATTTCATCCCCTGCAAAACATGAAATTACTAACTACTAAAACATTTGGTGCAGAATGTTTTATTATTGTTGACAATGTATAATTAAAAGAACAAGAAATCTGAGGAGTCATTTGTGAGCTGGAAGAGCTGGTTGTTTTCAGTGAGCTGAGCCAAAAGAGATGGTTTTCTAAATAGAGCTGTCCTCTTGGGTGCTACCGGAAGTATTGACGATGGCATAATCCATTAGAGCAGGCGTATTGGCGTAATTTTCGTGAACTTTATAGATGAAAATAAAAAAAAAAATTCATTTATTGCGGGGTCTATAAGTCACATTGCCAGGAAACATGGCAACGGCAACTACGTCAACCATTTTAAAGCACTTCACCCAAAATTCAACCATTTTCCTGACTTCCATAACACAACATTAAAATTCCAGCATTCTCAAAGACTTCAACGACCCATACAATCCCTGTAAATTACTAACGAAAATAAAATTTATTGTTTTTATAAATTTACAATGCATCCGATTTGATTCTAATTAATTTAAAACACACCTTTAAAGTTTAGGGTTTTTTTGTTATTCATATTCCACAAATTAATGAAAGAAGAACAAGAAAAAAGAACTTAAATAAAGTTTTTTAAAAAAACAAAAGCTTAAAAAAAATCCCAGGAATTGAATGAAATAAATCGAGCTTGAGTTCTTGGATTTTTTTTGGGGGGTGGAAAATTATAAAAAAGGCAATAAGAAAGCGATAGTCGACCGGTAATGCATCACGGACAAAACTGTATATTGTATTTAGGCGGGTCAGAACACCATGCCTCCCGATAAGAAATGTCTTTTGCTGGTCACTTCTCGCAGCAAATGGGGATTGAGTATAATGCATTGCGGCGGAGTGGGTGCTGTTCATTTTGGGCGGGAAGAATAATAATTATAATAATTATAATTTCCTTGTATTGTCATTCTGTGTAACAATGTACACAGAACGAAATGTCGATTGCACCTGACCCGTTGTCCGTGAGTTTAGTAAATCCAGGAGAATAAAATATTTACAAATACAAAATAGTAAAAAAATGCTTCCTGTATGCCGTCAGCCACGTGCTATACGCATTCAGGCGCACTGTATTATAAGGCGCATGGTCAGCTTTTGAAAAAAATAAAGGCTTTTAGGTGCGCCTTATAGTGCGGAAAATACGGTATTAAAAATGTGTGGTTACCTTTCTCCCCGGCGACAAAATCCCCAAATCCGATGGTGGTGAGTGTGATGACCACGAAGTAGATTGACTCCAGGGCGCTCCAGCCCTCAATATGCTTGAAGATGACGGCCGGCAGCGCCACGAAGAGGAGGCAGCCGAACAGGATGAAGAGAAGTGTGGAAATCACGCGGATCTTCGTCTGGCTCACGGTAACTTTCCATTTCTGTGGTGGGAAAGACAACGAGGCACTCTGATGTGCGAGCTCCGAGAATAACTCCACCTTGCCTGTTAGTCAGATTTTCACTGGATGTATGCATTCATTTTATTTTTGTCACTATTACTCTTCGTTCTTCACTTTATGACAAGGGAGTCAAACTAATTTAAGCCTTGGGGCCACTTGGTAGAGAAAAAAACTCACAGGGGCTGGAACAGTAGATTTGTGAGAGGGAAAGAGAGAGACAGAAAAAGAGACTTAGTTAGAGAGAGAGAGAGAGTATGGATAAGAGAGAAAGGGAAAGAGGGAGAGAGAAAGAGGATGAGAGAAAAAATAGACAAAGAGGAAGAGAAAGAAAAAGAGAAAGACAGAGAAAAAGAGAAGAAAGATTTTGAGAAAGAAACATAATTGAAAAAAGAGAAGGAAATGGAGAGACAGTGTGAGGGAGAGTAGGAGAGAAAAAAGGGACAAAAAGTGAGAGAAAGAGATAGAAAGATAGAGGGAAACAAAGAAAGTGAGAGAAAGAGAAAAAATATAGGGAAGAGATAAAGAAAGACAAAGAGAAAAAAAAGAAAAAAAACTGCAAGTCATTTTCTCATGTGTTTTCTCAATCCATCCAATCTTGTCACTCCTAACATACTCCTCAAATCTGTCGGCACAATCACACTCTCATACAGTCCCCTCTTAACATCCATACTCATACTATTGGTGCTAATCACTCTCCTCAGAGCACCCAAAACCTTGCTTCCTTGATTCACTCTGTGCAATACCTCGCACTCCATTTCACCAACTGCAGCCACATCACAACCCAAATACCTAAAGCTTTCATCTGCTTCCAGCACCTGTCTGCAACCTTATTTCTAACACCATGCCCACGCCACCACATGAACACTTCATCAGCTTACTTTTCCCAACATTCACACATACCTTACGCCTATCACATACTCTTCCAAACTCCATTACCAACCTTCTCAAAGTTTCCTCAGAATCAGCCACAAGCGCTGTGCCATCTGTAAACAGCAACTGACTTACCTGCCACACCGTTCCACTGTTATCCATCACCTTTGCCAAATACTCTTGCGTTCAACTCTCTCAACACGCCATCCATGTACACATTAAACAGCCACTGCGACATCACACAGCCCTGTCTCACACCAGTCAACACAGGGAACCACTCACTTGTCTCACTCCCTGCTCCTACACATGCTCTGCTGTTCACATAAAAACTCTTCAATGCTTCCAACAACTTTCCACTCACTCCATACATCACCATCACTTGCCACAACGCCTCTCTATTAACTCTGTCATACGCCTTTTCCAAGTCTATGAAAGAAAAAACAAACATCCTTACCCTTTGCAAAATATTTCTCACACACCTGTCGTACTGCAAACACCTGATCCACACATCCTCTTCCTTTCCTGAAACCACTCTGCTCCTCCATCACCATCTCATCCGTTCTTCCTCTCACTCTCTTAATCAAGACTCTTCCAATAGTCAGCAGAGGATAATGGATAGCGGCCTCACAGGTGCTTTTCATTTTAGGCAAAAAGAACAAAAAAAAAAGCAGCCACCACTCAGGACAACTAGCGAGGGATTACAGTACTTCAAAATGTAATTAACAAATACAGTGGAACCTCGGTTCTCGACCATAATCCGTTCCAGAACCCTGTTCGAAAACCGATTTGGTCGATCACCGAAAATCATTTTTCCCATTAAAAGTAATGTAAAATCGTTTTAATCCAACACCCTCAATGTTTACCACGAACGTAAACATGAAGCTAACCCAGGCTAATCGTACGTTCGCGTTAGCGTAATCGTCCGTACGAAAAATTACGCTAACATGAACGTGTAAAAATAAAAAAAGGATTATGAATAGGATTTCTTACCTTTGTGGTGGACGTGGGGAGAGAAAAATCATCAAAAGTTTTTCAACCTCTTCCAAAACTTGCGGCAATTGCTTGCTTATGGCGCTAACTTCCTTAGCCGCATCACTCTACGTATTTCAAAGCCTCCTTATTCTTTACTATCGTACTGATAGGAGATTTAGCCATGCTGTATTCACTAGCAAGATCGGAAATTCGTACACCTCTTTCATATTTAGCTATTATGTCTTTCTTAAAGGCAATAGTTGGACGAACAGCTTGTCTTTTTTCACCTGTCCTGCTTGCACCGACCTTCTTCGGAGGCATAATTAGAGGCTAAAACACCCGTACGCCGCTCAGCATCGCACCCTAGCGTACCGGAGTTCGAACTCCGATTTTTTGACCGAACAGCGAAGCAAGAATTTCTCGAAATTTTTGGTCGAACACCGATTTGTCCGAACTGAGAGGCGTTTGAAAACCGAGGTTCCACTGTAATGGTATTCTTTGTGCAAATAAGTGGGGTAAAATGCGATAACCTTTTGGAAAACCAATAAAAATTAATAACAGAATACCAAAAAAGACAAAAATAATGAATTGTTATTTCTTATTATTGGCAAATAAGAATTGTTTTTACCTTTACTCTGGTCTTCAATTTGATCTGCAAGCATGCAATAATGGATGACAATGGGGCGGCAGTAGCTCAGGAGGTAGAGCGATCGTTTTAGGATTAAGGGATCCCAGTTCGAATCCCGGCTTGTCCGTGTTACATGTCGAAGTGTCCTTGGGTAAGACATTGAACCCCCAATTACCCCCAATAAGCAGGTTAGCGCCTTACATGGCTGCACAGATCACGGCCGCTATTGGGAAATGTGAAGCACAATGTAAAGCGCTTTGGGAAGTCATTGACTTGAAAAGCGCTATATAAATGCAGATCATTTCAGATCATTTCATTTCATTTCATTTCAATGAGGCGCTCTATAGCATCATTTTCAAAAACATTGAACACGTCCCTTACTTCACTTGGTATGCTAGAGGCGGGCCTAGAATAATTTTTAGGCAAAATTAAATAAAAAGAACATGGAAAGACTGTTAAAAAATAAAAAATAAAGAACAATAGATATTTTTAAGTATTTTTAAATACAAATAAGGGGAAAATATTCCAGTCAAAATCTAATATAAAATAATTAGAAAGTTAAACAAAAATGTAAAACTTTATCTGGTGGTTGGCCACATTATTTTATTATTCCTTTTTGCAGATTAGATTAGTCATGCCAAGGAGTAAAATATTCATTTTTAATGAAATTTTAATTGCCTTGAACTTGGTGAAAACACTATTTATCTTTCTACCATCTGTTCTCAGGTGCAGAGGATCTTTTCTCACAATTATTTTGATTCCTTATTTATTAACGCAAAAATTTGTCAAGGGAAAAAAAACTCACTATTTTGTAATGAATTTTCGTTTGATGCTCTACCTTGTAAGAAGATGATGCAAATCCCGATTTCAGTTTCTCCTTTCTGTCTTGCGACATGCATCACACATAACAGTTCTTTTCTCATGAGGTGGGCAACCCCCCCAGGCATAGAACCCCACATTCGCCCCCCCCATTACATAACCCTCAAAGCCAGATTTAGAACACAAGCAGAAACATACAAAGACAAGGAGCGGAGTTAAGGTTAATGAGCCTGCTTGAAGGCGTTCTTCTCCTTGCTTGTCAAGATGCGATGGAGACGTGAGTCGGGGGAGGCAAGAAAGGAAGATAGGGGAGAAAGAGTGTGTGTGCACGGTGATCCTTACCTATTTCACATTCAACACCCGACAGGCAAAGCCAATCGATGCTCGTGTTTTCTGCACATTTGGCGAACACCTTGCAAACCTCTCCAGCCCACTAAATTATTGATGAAGCCATGCTTATTTATCCCATTGGAACAAAAAAATCAACAAATAGAAAAGGGAAAATTCAAATGTTAAATCACTTCTGAAGCTCTGGAGCAACATGAAGGTACAGTCAGAATTGTTGGACACAACAACACTAACTTCCATTTTGCTGAAGATATTGCATCAAGCCAGTATGGAAATCCACTCAGAAAAAACAAAAGTAATGATCAACAATCCCCAAGGTATCAGCACAAACATAGCCACCCATAGCATAGAAAAGAAGAGATACGCAGTCGGGGTATTTATTGACTTAAAAAAAAACATTTAATAACGTTAATCATAAGATACTATTAAAAAACTGGAAAGATATGGCATCAGGGGAGTGGCTTTGCAATGGATTCCAAGTTATTTGACAGGGAGGAAGCAATATGTAAAAATGGGAGAGTTGTCATCTGAATACTTGGACATCTGTTGTGGAGTACCACAGGGTTCTATACTGGGTCCAAAGTTATTTATTTTATATATTAACGATATTTTTAATGTTTCAAAACTATTGAAAATAGTAATATTTGCAGACGACACTAACATTTTCTATTCAAATGATAACTATATTGATTTGGTAACCTGTGTTAATCGTGAACTAACTAACCTAAAAGTATGGATGGATACAAATAAATTATCTTTAAATTTAAATAAAACCAAATCACAAGGCAAATTAAGATTTAGAAGTAAAAATGGATGGTGCTGTATCAGAAGTTTTTAGGGGTCATAATAGACAATAAATTAAGTTGGAAAACAAATATCAGACACATACAAACTAAGGTATCTTAAAGCATTTCAATGACTAATAAAGCCAATTTCCTTTTAAATTATAATGCATTGTATTTATTATATTGTTCTCTAGTTCTGCCATATTGAACATATTGTGCAGAAGTCTGGGGCAATAATTACAAAAGTTCACTACAGCCCCTTTCATCCTTCAAAAACGTGCAATAATAACCATACACAGGGTAGGATATCGGGATTATACTAATATTCTATTCATGCAGTCCAAATTATTAAAATTGGCTGATTTAATAAAATGTTTCACTTTACAACTGTTATTTAAGGTCAACAAAAACATGGTGCCAGAAAGCATCCAAAAATTAATTATTGGTTAACTGATCCCTTAATTCATAATCCCAAAGGTGAGAACAACCAGGAAAAGTATGTGTGTGTCTGTGTGTGGAGTCAAACTTTGGAATAATTTACAAGATGAGATCAAACAATGTCCAACTATCCATGTGTTCAAATTTAAATACAAAAAAACATTACTGAGAAATACAGGGATGAAGAAAATAGGATATGAGTGAGATTGGAAATGCTGCGTTTAAAACTATGGTTAACTTGTTGTTATTGTTGCTATTATTATATCAGAACTGTTATTATAAATATTATGTTTATTTTTATTGTTGTTTTTATCATTGTTGCCGCGGTGATATTTGGTAACTAGTGGCATTATGACGTTGAGGGATGGGTATTAAGAAGATTAGTGTATAAAATATGTGATTATTATAACTATTATAATTATTGATATCTGACCTATGTAATAAGTATATCCATGAGATTTTGTTATATTAGACACAATAGGAAAGGAGGATTTGTAAAATGTATTTAACATGGAAGATAAAGGGGTAGGGAAAATAAGCATCTGCTTCTGACTACCCCTTTTCGAACATGTTATGTGACATTATTTTGTTGTTACCAGAGTAAAGGTGAAAACAATTCATTGTTTTAGTCCTGTTTTTATTTTAATGTTCGGAATAAAGTTTTCATTCATTCATTCACATAAACTACCCACCGCGCTAAGCTGTCGCCAAATTTAAATATCTTGGAGCTGCTATATCAGAAGAAGGGTCAGAACCAGAAATCATGGCCAGGATTGCTCAAACCCCACCCAAACCCATCTGGAGGGACAAGAACAAAGCAGTGAAATTAAAGATCAGACTCATGCAGGCGCTCTTCCTCTACGCTTGCAAGACAAGGACTCTCTGATGGATTTAAACTGTAAATAAGTTATTCTACTGTTGCATACTGTGTATATTCTTATTTAGTGTGCCATTCTCGCCTAGTTCAATAGTAGTAATATTGTTGATACGATAACATGTTGTTGTAAGTTTAAACAGGTGTTGACACGATAAGATGTTGTTGTGAAAACAGATCTCAAACTGTTTTTTTGTCACTCCCCCTCCCTTTTGCAGAAGAAACATGTAAACTAGGGCGTTCCTACTACAATAAAAAGGCAAGGACGAAATAGACTTTTTCAGAGTGTCTAGTAGACTGTAACAGGCAGTCTATGGTCATCTCTCCTTGCAAGTAAGTCATATTTACATCTCTGTGTCTTTTTTGAGTGCAGGTTTTTATCACAAGTGTTGGGGTTAACCTAACACTCTCACAGCAAAACTGGAAAAGAAAATCCAGGCCATGGAGATGCAATGCTTAAGGAAACTTCTAGGCATCAGCTACTTATCCCATGTGGCAAACGAAACAGTGAGCAACGCCATCAGAGGGCACATTGGACACTACAAAGAACTGTTGTCAACTATGCGCAGACGGAAACTTCAGTTGTATGTTCACGTCACAGGATCATCAGGACTGGCCAAGATCATTCTCCAGGGCAAGGGGGCACGAGTAGAGGAGGACCGAAAAAGAACTGGGCAACATTAAAGAATGGTCTGGTGCCAACTTTGCCACGACCCAAGGACAGGCCAGGGACCGTCAACAATGTAGAAGAGTTGCGTCCTCATTGGTGCCCGACGTCCCATGGGGTTAAGGGATCAGTTAACCATGACACCCATTCAAATTTATTTGGGAACAAAATAATTAAAGATTCTTTTCTCTACCAGCAAAACACGCTAGTAGTTCATTCTGGACTTAATTCTCTCCCAACAGCGGGAACCTCCCTTTGCAAAATTACAAACACCTTCTCTCTCCTGCATCCACATAGAAGTTGAATTCTGGAGAAGAGATTCCTAATTACAATAATTCCATAAAAAAAACCTCAACAGCAAGGGTTCTCAAACTTAATTTTCTTGGAGGCTGCTGGAGCTTGGGTCTGGGTGAAGTTGGGTCGCATTAGGTTATTCCATAAGAAAAGCCATGATAAATATATACCACTGTTCTCAAATATCCACTTTATAAACAAAACAAACAATACAAAAAGTTTTTATCTCCAACCATGATCGGCCGGATAAAACAATCCTATTAGAAGTTTGCTGTCCAACAAAGAAACTCTCATAAAGAATTAGTTCTGACGCAATCTCGGGGCTGATCACCCCGTGGCTGGCCACCCCCGGTGAGGGCGTCTAGTGCTGTGGCTGAAATGCCCAGTGATCCAAGGTGACACTATCTATGATGCGTCCAAATTACAACTTAGCCATCCACCATTCCACCAGTCATCACCAATGCAACACACACACACACACTGTCACGGTTGCCATGGCGCCCAATTGGTCCCAGCCCTGTGGCGCCAGGTTCTGTCACGGTTGCCACAGCGCCCAATTGGCCCCGCTCATGGACACTGGCTGAAACGCGTTGACAGATTGCTCTTTTGAGCCGTTAGTTGTCAGAGCGTCTGCAAGACTCCTGTTAAACTCTCTGTGAAATGCCTAGGTCTGTGAATTTACCTGTGTTTGATCCTGTTTCATTTTTGGCCTGATCTGAGTGATTTTGACAACTCTTTTGTTCGGATTTCAATCCACTTCTGCGACCATCAATCCCCGGATCGAGTGTGCGCGCATTTCTCCTTTCCCTAATCAACTGTGAGTATGTTACGCGATTGGGTTCTCTATTCCTGTTTTGTGTCCTGGTTCCTGACACACACAATCTCAAATATCATATTTTCACACTCGTAGTGGGCCCCGTGTGAAAAGAAGCAGTTTCTGTAGTGGGTTCCATTTCAGAATTTAACACACTGGAGGTACACCCGCCCGAATGAAATGTTTCCCCTCGTGCATGTAAGGTGTGAATGCTCTTTGCTTTACTCTTCTATTACCAAAAATTAAAAACAAAGATGTTTCAGTAACGACGTGAGGGGGGACATTTTCATGCAGGGGGTGTGGTTTGGTCATTTTATGGGACAACACAGACAAGGATACAAGTGTAAGTATTTAAAAATACAATGGTTGCAAAATTGAGTTTATTTAGGTATTGATTACAAAGTAATACCGTTGGACAAAAACTTGTCGGGGTTTGTTTTCAGCTTCCTCCAACATCCGAACCTTTGATTCATTAATCTCCAATTCTTTGCGGCGGCTGCTCGGTTTCATTGTTCTTCCGCTTAGCATAGAAATCAACAAACCACGGTGGAAAAAAACACGGAAATAATTCAATGGAGGGATAGTAAGCTTTTGAGTTTAGTTTACATTTGGGGGGACAACTGTGTTCAGCCTACGGCAGTAAAATAACTTTCAAATTGCTAGATAGGCTATGGCGTTAGCATCCATGAGCACTTCCGCTAACAATGCCTAGCGTGTAACATCTCGCATCCTCTTCCACGCAAGCAGGATATGATGGCAATAAAACAAGAGATGCTTAAAAGTCACAGGAGACGCAGGGAAGTCGCATTCATGGGGAAATGTCATCTCACAAGAACATCAGATTTCAACCAAGATTTGTTGTCTTTACTCGGCCAAGGCTTAAACCTGTTCTTGGGGGCGGGCTCCCAACCCTAAGGCCACCAAGACTGGATTACAGTAGGAGTTCAAAAATTGTGATAAAGTACCTCTAGTAAATTCTTTGACTCTCTTTAGTGGTGAGCAGAAATTAAAAAAAAAGGTTCTACAATAGGTTTTTTAGGATTTTAGTTTTAGGATTTTAATTTTGAAATTGTTTTTAACTGAAGTACAGAATTGTTTTTTGGAATGTTTTGAGTGCATTCACCCATAATTTACTTTGTTTAAAAGCTTGTTGAGTTTTTGTATTAGGTTGAGAGACAGCAGAAACTCAGGAATTAGAGCCCTTATCTTAGGACCAAAAAGGTCACAGGTTTGATTCCCAGCTCCTCTGAGTTAAGTGTCCTTGGGCAAGAAACTGAACCCCTAAAGCCCCTGGTGTGCAGGCAGGCGCTTTGCATGGCTTATTACCCTGAGATCGGTGTGTGAATGTGTAAAGTGTGAAGTGTATGGTAAAGTGTTTTGGAGGTCCTTAGTGACTGGTTAAAGTTCTTTATAAACACAGTCTATTTACCATTTAGGTCAAAAAGTTTTACATGCAATATGCTGATTCCTACTTTGTCTTAAGTCGCAGGTTGAAAGTATACCCTGTATCACCGATCGCATTTTGCTGCCAACAGGGACAGACAGCTCTTTGACAGCTTTTTTCTGCGTAAAATGAACTGCACCCATGTGGCTGCAATCCATTATCTATATTGGTGGAGGGGAGGCCTGGTATAATTTGGCCCACCTAAAATGAAATGCATGGTTGTGGCCTCAAAACGTCATTCTCGGTTGACTATTGCTGATAGCAGGGGCTTCCCGAGCACATTTTTATTTCAGTTTCACCTACTTAAGAGGGCCATTGAAGCCTTCAAAAAATGAAGTGCACTGTTTTGGCAGCAATCCATTACCCTCAAATGACAATTGCTGGGAGCCAGGGTTCAAGAGAGCAAATCTGTGTCATCCATGGCAGCTAGTTCCTTTCGTTCTTTATCCCTGCTGGAGTTGAGTGCTTGTTGAAAATAGAGGGTGGGGGCTACATCACAAATGTACGCATATCGCGGGTGCATTCTGGTCCCCATTTTCCCAATATCACTTTTAGCTCTAATCTGCAGATGTACACATATTTATATACTGAAAACCCAATTTCCTGTCACTATTCCTTGTTGACCAAGACACTAGTGGGCAGCCGCTACTTGTATCATACCATCCCCTTATGTGTGGAGTTTTTGCATGTTCTCCCTGTGCTTGCGTGGGCACTCCGGTTTCCTCCCACATTCCAAAAACATTTACGTGAGGTTAATTGGCTGGTCCAAATTGTCCCTAGGTGTGAATGAGCGAGTGAGTTGTCTGTCTCTGTGTGCCCTGCGACTGGCTGGCAACCAATTCAGGGTATCCTCTGCCCACTGCCCGAAAATAGCTGGAATGGGCTCCAGCACCCCCGTGACCCTACTGAGGTGCAGATAATGGATGGATGGATTCATATTAGTAATATAGGTCAATTGATTTTCAATTTTAGGTTTATTCATCATTTTATTTCTCATTGATTGTTATTAAATGTAAATGTTCTGCGTTTATTTAGCACTTTTCAAGTCAATGAAAACCTCCCAAAGCGCTTTACAATGCACTTCACACTTACCCATTCACACACACTCATCAATAACAGCGTCAGCCATGCAATAGGGATTCAGTGTCTTGCCCAATCGAACTTGTGACCTCTTGATCCCTGGACGAGCGCTTTAGCTCTGAGCTACTGCCGCCCCTATTATTATTTTTATATTATTATTTATTTGTATCTGATTATTAATTATATTATGGTCTACTACTAATATTACTATTATTAATACTGTCAGTAGTACAAAAGAATACATAAAAGATAAACAAATAGACTTAAATTTAGGAATCATTGATTTTGATGGTTGGAAATATTCTGGTCCTAATACAGCTTTGAGATGTAATTTTGTCAACCTTGTGCTTTTTACTTTATAGCCTAATGAAGTTTATAAAATTTGTATAATTTTGGAACTGGCCTTTCTTTTGATATATCATTAAAATCACCATGAAAGATAAACGTCATTTTCAAAAGTCACTTTCAATGAAATATTCAAATATGTATTTCATATTAGTAGCTGTGAGCCTTGTTGTCATGGCAACCGGGAAAAACCTGCATCACATCTCTCGAGTTCACATCCTCACCGGGATTTCTGATGTTGCCGACGCTAATGGAAAGTAAAAAAAGGCGACTGGAAAAAAGAAAATAGAAAAAAAAAGAACAAAACCAGACTCACCACTATCATCTTCTCCACTTTGGCGATGCCTTTGCCGAAAATGGTGCCCAATTGGTCACCCACGCCGGCCAACAGGAAACCGAAGAGGGGGATCCCCATCAGAGCGTAGATGATGCAAAATATGCGGCCCCCTTCCGTGTGTGGTGCCGTGTTGCCAAACCCTGCCGGCGAGAGACGTCACAAGTTAATTTCTTCTTTCCTGCTCGCTGATTGAGCCCACGGCACAAAAGTGTTATTAATGAAGTGGGTGATCTTTTAATGCAGCCTGTCTGCAAAGCGACTCGAGGGCCACTCATAATCACTTCGGGGACTGGACTGAACTGAAGCTCACTGTGAGGAACGTTTCATGTGCTTTGAATGACTGAATGGAGATAGGAAATTGTGTTTTCTATATAAAAATATATGCACATGTTCAGATTAGGGCTAAAACTGGTATCTGTATCAGGTTTCAGTGCCGACACCAGACTTAACATAAGGTATAATACAAGTATCGGCTGCCCACTAGTGTCTTGTTCAGCAAGGAATAGACACAGGAAATTGGGTTTTCCTTATATAACTAGTGTAGTGGCGAGTCCGGCAAGGAATGGAGACAGGAAATAATGTTATCACATTCACCTAACACGCGAAAGGTCCCCGGTTTCGGACCAGCCTGGAGAGGGATGTGTGCCACCAGGCTGTTCTTGCCCAAGACACACCACAGGAAATGGTGCCCCTACAACCCTACGGGTTAAGGGAGCCAGCCAACCATATATGAATATATCTACATCTGTAGATTACCAATAAAACTAGTATCTGTAGTAGATATCAGTGCCGATACAATACCTATTAAAAGGTGATGGTACGACACCAGTATCAAATGCCCTCTAATGGCTAGTCCAACAAAGAATGAATACAGGAATTGTGTTTTCTATAAATAAATATATGTACATCTGTAGATCAGTGATAAAGTCGGTATGAATAATATAATTATTATGCCTTAATGGTATGATACCAGTATAGGCTCTTATAGCTATAAATAATACACACTGTCCCTTCTTATCGCTTCTCTACCTGAAGTGATAAGACAAACAACTACTACTAGAACACAAAAGAAACAACCCTCACCCAGCCCCCAAACACACAAAAGTCAAGCCATGCATACTCACCAATGGTGGTAATAACGGTGCCAGCAAAAAAGAAGGAGGACCCAAGATCCCATTGGCTGCTCTGATTCGACGGAATCCCTGCTGGGTTCACGCCGGCTCGGACGGCCGAAACCACTTGCTGGTACCCGGGAAATATATTTTAAAAGAAAGGAAGAAGAAAAGCTATCATTTGGAACTTCTCCCGAGGATTACTTGACAGATGATGCAAAACTAATGAAGAGCACTTGAGGACAAAAAGCATCTGGCGTTTTGCTCAAGTAAATTTCATTTTGTTTTTTCGCCGTATTAACTAAGCATCACCGTCGATTATCCACAACCGCGGTCCCCAACTTTTTCTGTACAACCGACCTGTTTAATATCTGACAATTTTCTCACGGCCCGGTCTAATAACAACATTAGTAATGTTGACAATAATAATAATAATAATAAAAATCCTACATAAACTGTGTTATCACCGGTGTTTAGCCCCTTACTTTAAAAAAAGTTGTTTACTTCAAAATATTGTCCTGGCTGCTGCCATCTTCTGGCTGCGGCTCCTTTTGTTGTGCGTGCAAGCATGTGAAATTCTTAGACTTGTTCGAATAAATTCTTCCTTTTTCCTCTTTTTTGGAGTGTGGGTTTATTGGCATTAGGCCCAAGTTTGTATCAGGCCTTTTCTTAGTTTACCATTTTTATCCTAGAACAAAATAAAACAATGGGCATGAGCGCGCAAAAAATCACGACAAGGGAACCAACTCTTTACAACAGACTAAGAAGGACATTCAATAAATACTTTATAAATGTTGTTTTGGTATTTAAACCTTCAACTTTGCTCCAACTACAGAACTATCTGTCTCGTCAGCCATGCAAGTAAAGTTATGCTAAAAGTCCTACTATACAGACTGAAACCACAGGCTGAAAACATCCTAGCCAAAGAACTGGCAGGTTTCGGGAAGGGAAGGAGGCCCACAGAACAGATTTTAATCAGTGCATCCTATGTGAGAAGTTTCAACAAAACCCGCGAAACCTCTATACCGTTTTTGTTGATTTCAAGAAGGCATTTGAGTATGGCAAGCCGCTTTATGGGCCAAAATGCGGAAATACAACATGGGTTAGAAATTAGTTCAGACCATTGAAACACAGTATGTCAATGCCAATAGTGTTGTACTGATCAATGGTACCATTGGAGCGTGGTTTCATAACAGTCTGTGTTAGACAACGCTACATTCACCCTCCAACTTTATTTAACATCTTCTTAGAGAGGATCATGTCTGAAGCTCTGGCGCAACATGAAGGTACAATCAGTATCGGGTAGCACAACATCACTGACCTCCGTTTTGCCGATGATATTGATGAATTGGAAGGAGACGAACAGGAACTCAGAGATCTGGTCAATCGCCTGGACAAAGCATTGAACCAGTATATGGAGATCAGCACACAAAAAAACTAATGTTCAAATGAAATGAAATGAAATCTGCATTTATATAGCGCTTTTCAAGTCAAGACTTCATAAAGTGCTTCACATTTCCCAATAGCGGCTGTGCAGCCATGTAAGGCGCTAACCTGCTTATTGGGGGCATTAGGGGTTCAGTGTCTTACCCAAGGACATTTCGACATGTGACACGGAGGAGCCGGGATTCTGCCGGGAACTGCGATCTCTTGATCCCAAGACAAGCGCTCTACCTCCTGAGCCACTGCCGCCCCTAAACAAACCCCAAGATATCACCAAAGACAACACTGTATCAACTACAGAAAGTTAGAACCTGTCACCAAATTTAAATATCTTGGAGCTGTCATATCAGAAGAGGGGTCAGAACCAAAAACCATGGGCAGGATAGCTCAAACATCAGCTGCACTTGAACCTATCTGGAAGGACAAGAACTTAGCAGTGAAATTAAAGATCAGACTCATGCAAGTGCTGGTTTCTTCCATATTTCTTTTAGGCTAGCGAGACAAGGACTCTCACAGCAAAACTGAAAAAGAAAACCCAGGCCATGGAGATGCGATGCAAAGGGAAACTTCTAGGCATCAGCTACTTAGCCTATGTGACGAACGAAACGGTGCGCAACACCATCAGAGGGCACATTGGACCCTACAAAGTACTCTTGTCAACTTTGTGCAGACGGAAACTTCAGTGGTATGGTGACGTCACAAGATCAACAAGACTGGTCAGGATCATTCTCCAGGGCACAGTCCTAAGGGGCAGGAGGAGAGGAAGACTGAAAAAGAACTGGGCTGACAACATTAAAGAATGGACTGGTGCCAACTTTGCCAAGACCCTAGAACAGGCCAGGAGCAGTCAAGTGGAGAAAGCTGTCAAGAGTTGCGTCCTCATTGGTGCCTCTACAACCTATGCGGTTAAGGGATCGGTGAACCTTGATTGTTCTATGTCAGGCGTCAGCAACCTTTTCGGTTTGGAGTGCCACTTTCAAATTTCCTTGTAAATCAGTGTGCCACACCAAGATCAATGACTCGCAAAACATTTTTTTTTTTATATCTGAAAGAGCTGTAATTTTACACCAGTCCGAATGTACAACATGGATATACATAAAAATAGTATAACTGACCAATTTATCTTCCACTATTCTTGTTCATGAATAAACTAAAAAAATAATGTGAGCAACATGTGGAGAGGCCTGTAGACATCCATGACTTTTTACCACATGAATCAACCTGAATCAACCATTCTTCATCAACAATGAACTACAATCAAAAGCAAGTGTTACGGACAGCTACAATAACATTCATCAATGAAATCTTATTGCAGAAAATATCAAAACATGAAATAACAGCAACAAGGCAGAAGGCTACTTGAAAATAAGTGCAACAGAAATAACAGCGGATTTGGTCACAGATATAAATGGTTTTCCGTGCTTTGCTATGCAGTGAGAAATGTGATAACTTGCTTCAGTGTTGGTGTTTTTAGCAGTGAAAAAGCTTTTTAGGGTCCGTGTTTGTTTGCCGTACCTGGACACAGTGCGTTTTAATGTGTACGCCTTGAATTCATGTTTTGTCTCGTAATGACGTTTTAACACTTGATGCGCGAGGTACAACTCTCTCGAGGCATAATGCGCCAACAGCACAGTCATTTTTTGCACAAGTCATCAGTCAAAGAACGAGATTTTTTTGCTGAAGGAGCTGTCATTATTCATTCATTTATCGCACGCCGGTGCTTCTGTGGCTGGATCAAAACACGGATTTCTCCTCTTCTGCTAGTCGCTGTGTAGACACACACTCGCACATGGAGCAGAAGAGAAGGGGCGCTGCCGTAAAGCCTCTAAACAACACGACGCGCAGACATTTGTATAAATGTCTACATTTCAGGTAAAAATGGGCATTTAAAAAAAAATCATCATTTTGCCGTGCGCTCGCGTGCCACTGGTTAACCCTTCACGTGCCACTGCTGGCATGCGTGTCATAGGTTGCCGACCCCTGTTCTATAAGATCCTCAAAATTTCAGAACACAATCGTTTTTCCCCAGTGATTTAGGATCTAGTTCAAGACCAGGTAGAAACATATATGTTCCTGGAGACGAGCGCCCCCAGGCTGTTTTTGGCCAATACTCACCACAGGAAATGGTGCCCCTACAATCCTAGTGGTTAAGGGATCCAACCAACCAACCAACCATTAGTATTTTAAGTCTCTGAAGAGCTGTATGATGCTTTAGACTGATAAACAACGGTACTAGATGATGAAGGTGCTGTATCTAAGTCAGATCAGAAGGTTTATCCTGCTACTGGTAACCATGGAAACCAGTACTATAGGTTTAATGTGGAGGAGCAAACCCCTACATAAAAACTAGGGCCTGGAAAGGGATGGGTGGTGCCGGGCTGCCCAGGACACACTACAGGAAAAAATGCTTTGACGACCCTGGTGGTTAATGGATCTGTGACCTGTGAATTGTGTTCATAGTTTGTGTTGTAGGTAAATTATTTTAAATGTGGCTCCCTTAGGGCCCGGTCACACAGCCGTTTGCGTCTGTATCGCGGGTAAAATTTTGCGGGTTTTTTTTGCCCGTGGTTGCCCGCGATGGAAAATGCGCAAAATTGGCCAACCCGCTGTTCATCGGTGGTATGCCCGCAAAACAGACGCCGGCGACTGTTCCGCTTCCTCATTGCGTCATTTCCGCATCATTTTCTCGTGTGGACCACGGGTATAAAAGCTGCCGAGCCGGCGTTATGCCGAGAAATGCATCCCTGCCGAGATTTGCATCCCCTAGCTACTACAACCACTTTTACCTCGTTTTATCTCACTTTTATATCACTTTTAGGGAATTTAATGGCAAACATATAACCAAAACCACTTCGTCTTGCATTTGTTGGGAATGTAATACAACTTAAACCATTCCATCTTTGTATTTGTTGTGAATGTAATCGAACGGTAATGCACGGCGTATACAAATCACTTTTGAGCAGGTAACATGTTTATTTTGCCTTTTTCTATTCAAATCGCTCGTATTGAAACTGTTATGCACTCTACCGTAAAGCTTATTATGCATAATAAGCTTTACGGTAGAGTGCATAACAGTTCTCAAAAGTGATTTATATACGGTGTGCATTACCGTTCACAACAAAAACAAAGACGGAATGGTTTATGTTGTATTACATTCCCAACAAATGCAAGACGAAGTGGATTTGGTTATATGTTCGCCAATACATTCCCTAAAAGTGATATAAAAGTGAGATAAAAGTGGTTGTAGTAGCGAGGGGATGCAAATCTCGGCAGGGATGCATTTCTTGGCATAAAACCAAGCTGTAGAAATCATAACCGCTCAAGACACAGTCCCGTGAAGATCAAGATTTCAAGCTATGGCACCGAAGAAGCCAATATGTTATTATTGTTATAGTTTTTCATTTTTATTTTATTATCTTGTTATGAAATTAAAAGAAATGTCAAGAAATAAAAATGGATTAAGACGAGGTCAATACGGTGACGGGGATCCATGTCCACCCCTTGACGTCTCGAGCACAACTGAAGTGTGCTCGGCAAATCGCGCTGTATATACGCGGAGAAAGGCGTTTGACCGTCACACGCGTAACACGCTAATTTCACGTAATAACACCGCGATACAGGCGCAGAACATGCTATAACCGTGCTCCACCCACGATTACCCGCTGAAATTTCGCGTCCTACCCATGTGTAACCACGCCCTGGCCGCGGCCAGAGCACGTCGTTCCGCGTCATTTCCGCGTCATTACCTCGTGTGCCGCCCGCGGTTAACACGAGGTCTAAAGTTTTGAGCAGCGCAAAACTTTTTCGCGCGGCCAACCGCGTGTGAATTTCCGACCGCGTGTAAAGCACTGCTGTATCTTGTCCATATGGCGATCTCAAAGCGTCCAACATCGTCCGCTTCATGAGCAGAAATTTCCGGCCGTGATTCAGCCTCGATACGACCGTGAAAAGCTTGGTGACCGGGCCCTAAAGTTTTGAGCAGCGCAAAACTTATTCGCGCTGCCAACCGCGTGTGAATTTCCGACCGCGTGTAATAGCACTGCTGTATCTCGTCTGTATGGCGATCTCAAAGCGTCCAACAGCGTCTGCTTCACAGGCAGAAATTTCTGGCCGTGATTCAGACGCAAACGGCTGTGTGACCGGGCCCTATTCAACATTGTGGTGATGAGATACAATTGAATGCCTTTTCCTATGTAATCCTTATCCATAGTGGATAGGATTCTCACCTCTGCAATCAGAGTTCATTTATCTGTTGGGTCCAATGTTGTGCAAAGATTTTTTTTGACTTATAAATCATTGCTCAAATATGGAAATATACTATGGTAAAACTGTCTATTTCTCGTTTCCTTTTTATTTTTAGTCATGTTGCAACATATATCGCATCACAGATGAACAAGTTACCTGAAAAGAAAAAAGGGATGACAGGTTGAAGCTTAGGCTTATAAAAGACCCGTCCCCAAAATAACTTTGGACGACTCTTCAATCAATCATATAAACAAATTATCATATCTTACATCCTTATAATCATGATATATACAGTATTTTACAGTGTCTAAGGTTTTATTATTTTCTCCTCCTTCTCCTCCGTACTCCCTGACAACAATATAATGTGTAAAACCTGAGACAAATAGGCATTTTCTCTTGAGAAATTTCAAGTGGGATGGACGTGCACCAAGAGTGAGCTACAAGAGCCCGACGAGACCAGGTAAGAGCCTGTGCCCAGCCCCACTTCAATTGCTTTAAGGAGCTCAGATGACGTCAGCCTGATCAAGGTTACTCTCCATTGTTATTTGTTCAGTGAGGCTGTTGACCAAGATGGTATCCCTGCATTGCTCACACCGACCGATGTTGCTCCGAGGAGTATACTGTATTCACAGGTCAAGCTGGACATCTGTATTCTGTGTCTTCTTGGGAGGCTCGTTTAAAAGTGCTCAGCACAGAAACGCCTCACACCCATTCTATTCACACACATAATATTGCATTCCAATCCCACCACAAAAAGACCATGACCTCAATTTTGTTTCCATGTACGCCTTTTGTCCATGTTATAAAGAAGCTATCTTGTTAACGTCTGTGGAACAGTTAGGCCCAAGTGAGGTTCATTATGACTTGGATACTTATTTGTTAAATTTACATTTACATCAATTTAATTTAATCATCACACTTATTTGTTGACTATACAAAATAAGACCACTTTTCTTTCTTTCTGGCCTGGTACGAAACGGTCCACGGCCCGGTCGACAGCTGATCTAAAACGTTTATAAAGCACTAGGGAGCCTTTTGCATGTCCCCTTTTCACCCCAGGAGTCCGCCCCTGAACGCAACCTTTTGATGTTCTTAAGTTGAAACGACACTACACGGTTAGGGGGCGACCCCCAGCCAGGGGTCACCACTAACCCATTGTTCGCCCAAGGACCGACAAAATACGGCAGCTGAAGAAACCCGAGCAAGATTTTTCTTCCCTGAGTTACTCGCCTGGTGACAAACAAGCCTCTGTCTGGCTTTACTCCCACCATCTAATGTCAGACTTAATTACAAAAGACAGCGAGGAATTTCTGCCACTTGAATGTGTCACTAAAGGTCCTTCCAAATCAATAAAATGACCGGATAAGAGCTATGTCTATGTCCACAATCGATAGTGAGACTGAATAGGGAAAAGAAAGACCACTGACTAGAAGGCAGACGCACACTTTCGCAAATACACACACTGTCTAGGTATAGTAAAGAACATTCTCTTCCCTTCGCAGGAGAGAAATAAATATAAAATCAATCATGGTTTCTTTGCTCCGCTTTGATGAGAATAAATGAGGTCTTGTTGAAGTGTGCTTGGCTCATTTTTCAGTCCTGACAAAACATTAATAAAGTCGAATGATTAATAATACAAGACTTTTTTAATAAACATTTTTATGTGGAATTAGTACTGTGATGAAATTGTGACAATTCAGTAGCTGGACTGCTCATTTGGCATTAAGGGCAGATAGGATTTTGGGCTGATGTGGATGTGGTGCATTATTACTGAACCAATCACAAGGAAGCAGGCCATTCATCCATTAAATATCTACACAACAAATGGAACCGATTTCAATAAGTGGCTAAGCTAAGTGGTAGCAAGAAGTGGAAAAAATATTTATTTATAGTCCAGTAGAGCCCTGGACCTATCCAATCAATTCCAGTATTTTGTTTTAATTTGTATTGTTTTTTTAATTGCAAAACATCTAAAAAACAAAACAAAAAAATGCTAATTGCAACACATGGCCCATGGATACCCAGGCTAAATGTATGACATTCCCTCCTCCAAGACACCTGAGTCAAATGGTCTGCTGATCAACGAGTCAGCTGACCACCACGATCATGAGAGGATCAGGAGTGTAAGGACTCATACAAAACATGACAGACTGCCACCCCTGAGGGCCAAGTATTGACCAATTCCATTGATTCGCTGTGTTCGGGAAGGAGACAAATTACGGCCTTAGGGTTTTTAATTAGAAGACTTGGTTCCACTCTTCCAATACACATGATTCAAATAATCAGCTCACCATCATGTCAGGGAAAAAATCCAGATCATTTGGAGATCAGATGTGTTAAAGGAAGGAAACAAACAAAAATTCAATGACCCTCTCCCTGGGGGGCTGGATATAGTCCAGTTTCATTGAATGAGCCGTGTTTGGGGAGAGCGTTATAAATAAAACCCCACCGTCTTTTGGTTTTTGATGAGCAAAGTTCTTGACCTGTGGTATTAATGGGGCACTTATCTTGTGTGTTTCCCCTCCTCCACTTCACCTGATACAAGTGATAGACTCAAAATCATATCAGGTTAAGATCCAGATAATTTGGAGATCAGGTGAGTTAGAGGAAAAAGACAAACAAATCATCAAGGACCGCCGCTCCGGAGGGCTGGATACAGTCATTGAATTAGCTGTGTTGGGGGTGTAAGTGAGGAAAAACCCATGCTTTTGAGAACCCCACTCTTGCTTGTTTCCATTTCTCCAATACACCAGATTCCAATGATCAGCTCACCATTATTTTGGGTAGAGATTCTAATGATTTGGAGATCTGGTGTGTTAGAAAAGGGAGAAAAAACATCAAACGCTGCTACCATTGAGGGCTGGATATTATGCTCTTCCATTAAGTGGGTCCGTATATTGCGTGTTTCCCTTCCTCCAATACAGTTGATTTAAATGATCAGCTCTCTATCATGTAGAAGGAACAAGACTAACAAAACACAAAAGACACCCTTGAGGGCTGGATATGGTCATTGAATCAGCTGCGTTTGTTCCTTGAAAGCATGGGTTCTTCCTGTCTCCCCGAAGAATCCATGCTTTCAAGGAACCAAATCTTGCGCATTTCCACTTATCCAATGCATCTGATTCAAATGATCAGCTCATCTTGAAGTCAGATATAGATCCAGATCATTTAAATAAGGATTGCAATAGGAAGGACACGTTGGAGACATGCAGGACTGCTGCCTTTCGAGAAACGCGTTATTTCTTGCATTTAGATAAGCTAGCTCCATAACTGACAAATGTTATTTTTTTACCACCTTCACCCTAAACTGCAACAAAGATGACTCCCAAAGTAGCATTACCTTGACTAGATCCTCCAGCTCGGATGAGTTGACGCAGGCGTGCACGGCCAGGAACTCCAGCTTCTCGGCAAGGATGGCCAACTTCTGTAAGCTTTCTCGCGGCTGCTCCAGGGCTCGGAAGACGGTAGCACCTATCACCAGGTAGAGCACCACCAGAAAAAAAATGGCCGACACAGTCTTCCAGCGCATGACGGTGAGGCGGACGCCTTCGCTCTCGTCCTCCTCGGCGCACGTCAGCACTACCGGTTTGGCCGAAAACGAGAGGCGCGGCTTGGCGTTGTGGGCCGCCGACTTGGGGTCAAGCAGGTCTGGGGCAGCCACTGCACACAATCAAGACAACTAACGTAAATTCCAGACTAAAGAGGACGCGTGAATAAAAGCCGCATTCGCAAATACATGAAACAAAACCTCCGGACTTTAAGACGCAAGCTTAAACAGCCATCTAAATTAATTCATTCACCTCCAATTTTGACATTATAAAAAAAATCCGCGGAAAAATGTCTAGTACAGAAAAGTAACACATTGCTTCGAAAGAAAGCCACTCGATTACGAAAAGTGACCATAGCACTCAATTCTAATTAAATTGGAATTAACACATGCAGGAGTACATTTTTAAACATCAATACTTGGAGTCTTTCTTACAAGTAGTGTCGGATGATTGAAAACTTAAGGTTAGCTGCAGGTGACTAGTTAACAGGTATATTTTTCCCGATGAGGCTGAAAAATGTGATGTCATAATAGGCTGTGATCAGACTGTTATAATAATAACTGTTAACCTCATAACTATTGTGTATCCCTCCTATGTTAGTAACTAGTGTTGGCATGTGTAATGTTTTTTCTTATGAAGTAGCAGCAATACTTGGTTGCTCTCTATCACATTGTCATGTGCGCAAGGGATGGGAGAGCTTAATATCAATCAGATGGCACAGCAAGTGTACTGGCTGTTGTGATTGTACTGGCAATTTTAGTCAGTACATTACTTTGAGTTTTGTTTTGGAATGTTTTAGTCACACTCCTGCGTATATGTTAATGCCAATTTATTTAATATTGATTGCTGCGCTAGTTGACTGAGATTGACATCTGCGGACTGAGTTTACAAATAAGTGTATTAATCAGGGCACATTGAGTCACGTTTCGGCAAACATTCTTCCAAGATCAAGATCTTACTCCGTAAGGACAGTCGGAATTTTGTTTCATTCATTTTTACATGTCACTAGTTAGATGCACACCAGTCGCTATGGGCGAGCCATAGGGCATCTGGTCCCCCCCATTGGAAGCCTGATCTAATTTTTTGTGGCGAATAATAATTTGCCCACCCACCGCCATCCATTTGGTATGCTCTCTTGAGACTGATGTCTGCCAACAGATCTGATTAGATCACGAGGCATTTGGCTAGGTTTACACTGCAAGAATATCAGATTTTTTTTTTTCACAGACGCAATCTGTATATGATCTGATATGATGTGAAATCCGTCTGAACGGAATATGTATACTTTTATTTCACACCAGACCCAGGCCACTTTTATATGTGGTCCTAAAGAAGACTTCTTTCTGAACGGTCAAGGTGCATTCATGCAACCTGCACATTATCGATAGGCGGCTGACATAAATATAGTATCCTCTTGGGGTATTTAACAATATTTACATTTAAACCACACTACAGGTACAGCATTCAATGGGAGGAAAGTGAGGCTTAAATTTAGTTATTATTTGAGGGGGCAACGCTCCGCTGTTAAAATCCATGAGTACTTCCGCAAACATGAGCACATTGCGTGTGATATAACGTGTCCTTTTCTGCGCATGCAGACTATTTGGGGCATTTACAGAGGAGATGAAGACGTATAAAAGGCAAATTTAGTTCGAAATGTGAACAATCTCACAAAAACATTGGATTTCATGCCAAAAAATATCAGAATTAAGCATTAAGCTCTGCAGCAGGAACCTATGCATCGTTACTCCCACCATTTACCCGCACTTCATTGAATTTCTTCCCTTTGACATTCAGAGCACTTGGCAGAAATCACATTGCGTCATTACCTGCCGTGTGCCATTGCAATTTTTAAGTTAAACAGTTGGATTCAGTTCCAAGCCATCTAGTTCCATTCACACGGGAAAGGACAGGGGCGCATCCGAGGTTGCCGCCAGAATAATCTGCCTTACGAAAAATGAAAAAATTAATAAGCCGCATAATATTGTAAGGCGCTGTGTCTAACTTGTAGAACAAAGTAGCAGCTCAGTGTCTGGAATTTACAAAGCTTTATACGTACTTTTTTTATTAGGGAACGACCGATTTGAGATTTTCAGGGACCATACAGATTTTTTGTATCAAAAGGAGGCCTATAACCGATATTTGGAGCTGACATTCTTATTTAATAGCTATATAAAACCTTTAACAATAAATAGATTAGAATTTCAACACAATTAAAATGACTTATCGTTTACTTAAACCAAAAACTAACAGTGCAAGAAATAATACTAGTCATAGCAGGAACTTGTATAAAGATACATAAAACTTAAATAGCTCTTCGATTTTTTTATAATAAATAAACGAAAATGTCAATACAACCAACTGTCAAGAACTGGAACAGGATCAGGACCCAAATGCGTGACATTCTCACACAAGCCTTTTATTTTACGGGAAATGGGGAGTCATGCACGTTAGGCAGCAGTCTGGCGTGGAAATGACAGGAAGCCAGAAGCTGACGAGATCGATACCAATTGATATCGGACGGATGGGGGTCAATACCGGGCAGGACGGGACAGACAGAATTGATATCAAAACAGGATATCGAAATTAAACAGGACAAACTAGACGGGAACAAAAATGGAAACCGATATCAAACAGGACAAAATAAACGGGAACAAAAACAAGATATCGAAATTAAATAGGACAAGCTAGACGGGAACTAAACTGGAAACCGGTATTAAACAGGACAAAATAAACTGTAACAATACCGGACAGGAAATACCAACAGGAAACAGGACCGAGTCAAAACCCACGTCTTGCGGGGCAGAGGTTCGTTGACGGACCGACGAAGGAAAAGTGAGAGCACTGCGCTTAAATAGACGGAAAGCCAATCAGTCAACGAGCCGCAGCTGGCGCCACACGGGCGGGGCCAATTGGGCGCCATGGCAACTGTGACACTAACATGACTTAAAATAACTTAAAAGAAAAAAATGCATCTGGAAATGTCAACAGGGCTGGCAAATTGAAGTGTGGCCCCTCCTATTTTACAGCCAGATTGACAAACTAATGTTATGATAAAAGCACATCACTTTAGCGCTCTCTCTCTCTCAATCACAAACACACGAGAAAGTATTGTTATGATAAGAGCTGATATATCACTCTCCATCTGAACGTGCCTGTCTAGAAACATGTTTACTGAACTTTTTACGCTATCTCTCAATCGCTTTTCTATCACTGACAGACATGTCGGGACGAGTTAGCTGAGCTGCAGCTCTTTTTTTATAGTTCCTGCTTTAGTGGCTCCGCCCTCGGTTGCTTATCCAATCTGAAGGCACGGGGTGGGCAACGAGGAAAGAGGAGGAGGGGAGGGGAGGAGTAAGAGTAAGAGAAAAAGAGTTTGGGCTGCATGAGGCCTAATAATCATCTCATCGAATGGATAAAAATGCTGATACAAATATCTGTCAAATTCCCAAATATCAGTGCCAATAATCGTCGAGCCCGATTAGTGGTCGACCTCTAGTTTTTATGTTGTACCGTGAAGACTGCCAAAACACATATTTTCCAAGTTAAAGTACTACATGACAGGAACTTCATATTTTATGTTTTTCAGACCGATGCATTGTGCATGAGGAAGCCACAGGGGAACAGGTCAACGCCAGGATAGAAAGGAAGCGCCAGCATTGCCATTAAACGCCACAGCACCCGGGAAGCTCATTAAATATTCAAATATGAATATTTAAAAGCAACTGTGGTTGCTGCACTGGAATAACCGCTTTCTGGCGTTCCTACTTACTTACGTGTTTAGCAGTAAACCAGCTAATAAACAACAAGCACAATAAAAACCCATGAATAAATAAAAGATAAGAAAAAGAAAAAAACTCTAGTGCATACTAAGTATGCAAGTTAACATTTTACTGTAAAAATATTGATAGATTAAATCAAAATGTAAAAAGAAACAATATGGTATTATAGAAGTAGTTACAACGCAAGCATTACTACCAATTACCAAAATATAATCAAAGTAGCATAAGATACTGATGATGTAAAATTTGGAATAAAACACATACAATACTCTATACGGATAGTTGTTTGGATCCCTGAACCACCAGGGTTGTAGGGGCACCATTTCCTGTGGTGTGTCTTGGGCAAGTACAGCCTGGTGGCTTCTATCCCTCTCCTCGCCCAACATATGTTTCCACCCAGTCTCGAACGGGGGACCTTTTGCCTCTTAGGCGAATGTGCTAATCACTGTACTACGGAGAATTGTTGGATTTAAAGACGGTAAAATAAAAAAGACATAAATAATTGTGATAAATATGGTGAATTAAATATTTGATTTAAATATACCAAAGAAAATTGGCTTAGAATTATCGATATAAATTTGAACACTTTAAAATTGTGTCCAAGTCTCCTTGGACAAGACACTGAACCCCTATTGCCCCCCAATAAGCAGGTAGGCATTGCATGGCTGTTGCCGCTATCTGTGTGTGAGAGTGTGTGTGAATGGGTAAGTGTGAAGCGCATTGTAAAGTGTTTGAAAAGTCTTCAGTGACTTGAAAAGCGCTGTATAAATGCAGACCATTACCATTAGAATTAGATACTCACATCGAAATAACGTAAATATTCTTGCTTTTGTAACGCCAAATAAATATAAAAAACAATATTCGCAAAGGTTGTGAAAACTGCCAAAATAGGTGACTTTGATTTTTTTGATTTTGTTCGCTCTGCAGATTTTCCAAAAATATGTTCTACTCATCCAGGCCAGACCAAGTTTGGCCATGATCACAATCATTCACAGGAAAACAGGTAGGTTTCTCTAGATGTGAAAATACCAATCAGCACTTGAGGTTTTGCTGACTCTGCAGGGTTTTTTTTTCAGAAAGTCGTTCCTCTCTTCCAGGCACAACAGCGTTCGATTTCAACACAATGAATAGTCAGAAGTAAGTATTTAAAATATAATTGAACGATGTAAAGACTGCAAATTAAGTAGCAGTGGTAATGCAAAAAAGTTTTGAAAAACAATATTTACTGAAAAAAGGGACTAGAACAAAACATATAATGCAACGTAGATCATTTTAAGTATCTAGAAATTGATGAAACAATGTAAAGACTGCAAATTAAAAACCAGTGATGAAAAATTTGATTTTCTATAGTAAGCCAAAGTAAGCATTTTAAAGGCAATATTTCTTGAAGGACAAAAAGAAAACAGAACAAAGCATAATAAAATGTAGATCATTTTAAGTATTCAAAACTTGATAGAACAATGTGAAGACTGCAAATAAAATAAAAAGGAAACAGAGTTGACAAGTTTAATATTTTTTACTATAGTAATTCAAAATGAACATTTACTGAAAAAAACGAAAGCAAATTGGACGAAAAATAATAATATAGTAAAACGTACATAATTTTTTAGTACTACAATTGAAAATAAAATACTCAGATGCCTAACAAAATAAAACTTATTGGAATTATAGTATTATTAAAAAAACTAATCGTAATACCCAAACTCTACAGAGGATAAGCAGTGCAGAAAATGGATGGTTCTATATAAAAATAGATGCAATCATCTAAAATTAGATTTAAATAACGCATCATATCTAAACAGGAGTGCCTAATTTGATCTACTTTTAATAATTATTATGTAGTAACATTTCCTAAATGAGATCACAATGCCTACAAAACCCTCCCTCCAATCGTTCATTTTCTGCACTGCTGATCCTCAGTAGGGTCACGGGGGGCGCTGGAGCCCATCCCAGCTGTCCGAGGACAATGGACATCCTGAAATGGTTGCCAGGGGAACACAGCGAAAGACAATCCTTTAATCACACACTCATTCCTATGGACAATTTGGAGTCACCAATCAACCTGCCATGCATGTGTTTCAGGGACGTAGGAGGAAACCGTCGTGCTTGGAGAAAACACACTCAAGCCTGGGGAGAACATGCAAACTCCCTTCAGGTAAGCGGTAGCCGGAAGTCAACTCTTAAATGTCTTGATAAGAAAAAACATCACCTGGACAATCATTTGTGAAACTTACTTCTCGACCATCTCCTCGTTTGTCTCTCGCCCCCGCGATAGATCTTATCCCCAACAAACGCCCCCGTGTGGACGCTGCTCCCTCTTCCTCTTCTTCACTGGAGTTGTTGATGTTTTCCCGAGGTGACAAACGTGGGTGCGCTCCACATGGCTCCTCCGGCGTGTCGTCTTCGGCTAAAAATCAAATGTGGGCAGGATATGACGTTCTCCAAGCTACTAGAGGTGCCGCTAAAGATCGAGGAACCTGCGGCGATGAATCCATCCAGGTGATTCGCTTCGGCCGGAAGAACACTTTGCACGTCTGCCTTCACTGCTGGAGGACGCTTGCTCTGCCTGCTTGGTTTCATCAAAATGAGAGAAGAGAGCGTAAGAGAAGAGAGTGAGAGAGAAGGAAGGGGGAGAGAGAAAGAGAGAGAGAATTGCCTATGGCTATCACGGAGAAATGCGATAATAAGTGAACGCCATTAACTTTCTCAAAAATACTTGCGCCGTTTGGACATGAGCTTTATATTGACCCCATTAAAACAGGGGTGTCAAACTCATTTGAACTTGGGTCCACGTGGTAGGGAAAAAATCTAATGGGGGCCCTACTAATAGATTTAAGAGAGAAAGATAAGGAGAAAAAGAGAAATAGAGAACGAGAGAGAGAGAGAGATAGAAAGAGAGAGAGAAAGAGACAGAGATAACAAAACATGAGAGAACGAGTAAAAAAAAAATTGAAAAAGAGAATTGTAGAAAGAGAAAAAGTACAAGCAAATAGAAGACAAAAAGAAAGAAAGAGAAAATGAGAACCAGGTAATTGGAGGAAAAATAAAAAGAAAGCAGGACAGAGAAAAATAAAAAGAAAGAAACAGAGATACAACGAGCAAGAGAAAGACAGAGAGAATGAGTAAGGAAGAGAGACAGAGAAATTGAGGAAGAGAAAAAGAAAAAGCGAGATAATTAGCAGGCAAGTCTAGAGAGAATAAGAAAGAAAAACAGAGGAAGGGAGAAAGAGAAAATAAGAAAGATGAAAAGAAAGAGGGACAGAGTTGAGAGAACGAGAGTTGGAGAGCGAGAAAGAACGCTGCATGGAGAGAGAGTATAAGACGAACAAAGAAAAAAATAGATAAAGAAAAAATAAAATGAAAGTGATACTGAGAGAGAAAGTGAGAAGAGAGAAACAGAGAGAGAGAAAAAGAGGTAGAGATAGAAAGAAAAGGAGACACAACGAGAGATGGAGAGAGAAAAGAGAAAAAAGGGAGAGAAAGAAAGAAAGTATGAGAGAAATAGGGAGCAAAATATAGAAAAAGAGAGATGGATAGAGAAATAAATGCAGCTAAAGTGTTTTTGTGGGTGGCGCTTAGCTACAGCAAGTTGACATACTTCAAATTGCAAATTTGTTTCTAGAGCTTCTCTCATCTTTGTCTCGCAGGCCAGATTAAAACCCTTGGCGGGCCTGATTTGGCTCGTGGGCGGAGTTTGACACCTATTAGAAGGTCAAATGTACAAACACGACATTTTGACTGGATGTGTGTCATTACTTCATCAGCTTTGTGACCAAACACCCCAAAGGAATGTTTACACTAGAGTAGTGGATTTCCTCGATTATCGTGGTTTAATGGGGAGCAGAATCCCTTGCGACATGCAAAAATCCACAAAGTAGCCCAAAGCAGGCATCATCCCTTTCATGAATAAAACACATTTTATTTTGATGATTGTAATTCCTAATTTATATGCAAAAATATGCAAAGTAAGTCCCCGCACCTCCTCCATTTTTTAACGTGCTCTCTGCCAGCCCCTGCCTGCAGCAGTAGTTGACCAGGGATAAGAGATCACAGTCACACGAGTGCTGTTCATTTTAGGTAGGAAGAATGGAAAGAAAGAGCTGCCACTTTTTACACAATTTTGCTCTCTCTGCCACAACTCTCAGTAATTGCCGACTGTGGATAAAGGATTCAAAGTTTTTGTGGCTTGAAACAGAAAAAAAAGCTCTGCCGGACCCTGCTCAGAGTTATGGTCGACCAGTGATAATGGATCGGGGCCACAACTGTGCATTACATGTTAGAAACGCACATTACATTTGCATTCCCCGAATGAAAGGCAAAAGTGCCTTCTGCTGGTCTCTGCTGGCAGCAATATGGAACTGGGGAAAATGGATTTTAGCCCCACGAGTGCAGTTCATTTTAGGGGGGGGGGTGCAGTAACGGCCCAAAAAAAGAGCTGGCAGGTCGGACAAAAGTGTGCTCTGTCGGCCCATGTTCACGGTAATAACTGACCGGAGATAATGGATCACTGTCGAACTAGAAAACAGCAAAACAGAGCCACCATGCATGACGCATATTTGCTCTCTCTGACCCCGCTCTCAGCAATAGTCAATTAGAGATAATGGATCACAGCTAAATCGGTGCAGTTCATTTTTGCGGGTCAGAATGACAACCGCAGATTTGATTTTAGGCATGTCCAGAACGGCACGACTCCTGATAATTGTGCCTTCTGCTGTTTTTGGCTCACACAATACGGAACTGTTGATGTTGGATCACGGCCACACAAGTACAATTCATCTTAAGTGGGGATACGGCGAAAAACACAAAAACAAATATGCGTGTGCTCTGCCAGTCCATACGATCGGGGATAATGGATCATAGCTGCACAAGTGCAGTTAAATCTCTGGTGGACAGGATGGCAAAAAGAGCTGCCAGGCCAGAAAAAAAGTGTGCTTCATCATATTTTATTTAGAAAAAGCCAATTTTGGCGAATTTTGAAAACCTATGTGGGTTTGTTTTGGCGTGTGTTACAGTACCACCTTGTAATGATTTTTTTTTTCTCTTTTTTTGCACAAATATAAAGAGAAAAATATATTATCTTAACTAATTTATCGTCCACTGCCGCAGGCTACAAAAAAGCAGACTTTTTTTGAATGCCACATTGTGCGTCAAACACTTTTTATCTATTTATTTGAGAGCCACAGCTGTTGTCACACACGTTAGCAATAAAGTTGCCTAGAATTCAACATTTAGGCCCCAAAAAAAGAATCATTCTTTTTTGCTGCCTTCAGGAAAATATTCCACTTTTTTATACTCTTTAATTAGGAGATGGCGTTAGTAAACTAATGAGGAATGAAATGAAATCATGTTTGTGTAAGAATAAAGGGTAGGGGACAACAAAGGCGAGGACCACCCCGAGGTAAAGTATCCTAAGGGTTTAAAAGGTTGCTTTGAAAAAAAATGAGTATGAATCAATGGAGCTTTTCACTTAGGGGTGCGTTCGCTTTTGGTGCCTGCAATATAAACAATGCTTGCTTACTGGAATCTCAACAGGAGAAATCCTCTGGTTCTTTCTTTATCACCCGCGAGCAAAGCGAGGGTGGTGATAATGTTTTCGTTTGAGATCAAAGTATGTATGCAATATCAGTTTTTTTGTGTGTGTCTGTTCATCCCAAAAAAAAAAGGGGGAAGGCGTCAAATAGGTTACCCTTAATGTAAGAAATGCTACTATAAACTGAATCAGCACTTTTTTTTGGACTCAGCATTTTTTCCCTGAAAGACATTCCACTCTCCCAGGCAAGTACCGCATCAAAACCATCTTTTACAGGTAGTCAGGTAGGTTAACCTAGAAGTGAAACACATTTAAAAAAACCTGACTTAGCCGTTTTCCTAGAAATGCATTTCGCTCTTCCAAGGAAGAAAAACACTCAATTTCAACACAATGTCTTACAGACAGTTACAGTAGAGTAGAAGGATTGACCTATAAGTGAAGAAAGGTTAAAAAAAAAAAAAAAAAGTCTACTTGGCATTTTTTTCAAGAAAGACAATTTCCCTTTTCCAGGAGAGAACAGCATTCAATTTTAACGCAATGTCTTGCAGACAGTTACAGTAGAAGAGTTGACCCAAATGTGAAAAAATTCCCTAAAAAAGTCAGTTTAGACATTACGCTTTGGTAGGCCAGAATAACATCCAATATCAACACCAGCATTACAGGCAGTCTCGTAGGTTGTGAAAACTGCCAAAATAGCTGACTTTGATTTTTTGATTTTGTTCGCTCTGCAGATTTTCCAAAAAAATGTTCCACTCATCCAGGCCCGAACAAGTTTGGCCATGATCACAATCATTCACAGGAAAACAGGTAGGTTTCTCTAGAAGTGAAAATACCAATCAGCACCTGAGGTTTTGCTGACTCTGCAGTTTTTTTTTTCAGAAAGTCGTTCCTCTCTTCCAGGCACAACAGCGTTCAATTTCAACACAATGAATAGTTAGAAGGTTTGACCTATATGTGAAAAAAAATCTTATGCTTTGGTTGTGGGTCCATACCCATGATGCGGTGGCAGGAACTGCAGACAGATGTTCTAAAAAGAAAAAAGGACAATGCTTTCTAACAAAATCAAGACCAAAGTACTAAACAAACAAATGGGCACAAAACTAAGAAAATCTCCAAACAAAAACTTTGAATCGGAAAATGCTAGCAAAGTAACAAAGAAACTAAAAATAAACAAACCTGAGGTGGTGATTAAAATGACACAAGATGGATGACATGAGAACTCAAAACGACCCGACAGGATTGGCTGAACAAAAATGTATTTTTAAAGGGTTTAGGAGGATTAGGCACAGGTGTGTGATAACTGGACACACTTTTGCCCAGTTCAAAACGCCAGTTGGGACCCTGTGGTGGTGGTATGCAAGACCTTTACAAAAATGCCCCCCAAAAAGTCGACTCAGCACTTTTAGTTTTCTTAACCTAGCTTTTCCAGAAAGACATTCCACTCTACCAGGACAGAATAAAATTGAATATCAGCACTATCTTTTATAGGTAGATTAGTCCAGATGTGAAAATTTGGCCTGTAGTTTTGTTGACCCAGCAAAACATTCTACTTTCTCAGGCCACTAGGGTCGTAGGTGCACCTTTTTCTTGTGGTGTGTCTTGGGCGGTACAGCCTGGTGAATGACCCTGCCGAAAAAGGGAATGGTACCCAAAAATAATTTTGCGTCTCAACACAGGTGATACCTAATGGCACACAGCCATTCTATTATTTTTTTAGCTTCTGGCTTTGATGTCAGTGTCACCTTTCTCAAGTTACATGCACATCATGGTGAGGGCTGGAGGGATTTTTCTGTTAAAGAGGACCTGCTTTAATTCTTAGAAGGGTATCTCTAAATAGGAGAAAAAAACAACAGCAGAGTAGGGCAGTTATCAGGGTGATGAAGCAGCACGTGGCTCCCTGTCAAAAAGTAAGTCATTAGTCATTAGGCTTCAGCTAGAGCAGGGGTCTCCAACTTGTGCCTTAAGGACAGTTGAGGTGCCCGCGGACATGTTCTGAAAAAAGCTCATCAGTGCTGAATCATTGTGATTGTCTCGTAAAATGATTTCTTTTTCGAGTAGTTGGGTCTATTGTTGGCGGAGACAGTTTCTCGCTGAGTGTTCATTTTCCGGGACCAGACCGTGTATTCGGGCAAAGAAAAATAGAGCTGGAGAAAAGTACTACAGTTGAGGACATTTATAAATAGTTTCAAAGATAAAAGTAAAGCAAAATAAAAGGAAAAACAGGAATGCATTCCAATAATTTAACAGTATTTACCCTATTTTTAATAACATGGTAATATTAAAGTAAGAACGTAGCAATGCCATAATAAGTTGTTGTTATAGAAATTCAACTAAATAAATTCCAGTTCATAGGCTTCAAGGACAAATCTATTCAAGTATAATTATTTTTAGGCTAAGCTCTTTTTATTAATTCATTTTACAGCGAAGACAATAAACTAAAAGCAAATAAACAAGAAATGTGCAGTTTTTTAAGCTAGCGATCTGGCTACCCTTTTAACGATTTAGCATGCAATCCAGCTAAAATTTTACTTTTTTTGTTAGTTGTCAAACTAAATTTTGGCCTCCTTTCTAGCTAGCTGTCTAGCTTTGTTTCAAGCTTTCTATCCGGCTATTCCATGCATGGTGTTTTTATCTTTTAACTAGCTATCTATCTTCATTTAAATTGACCAGTTTACCTTTCCAGCTAAATATCATGCTACCTTTTTAGCTACTTAGAAAGAGATCTTGCTAAGTCGCTAGTTCTTAAAATAATATTAACTGGGTGCCCTTTGCGCGCATTAGTAACAAAATGTAGCTCTCAGCATGAAAAAGGTTTTCCCCCAAAAATCCATAATGTAACAAGTTTATGATATTGTAATTACATATTTTTTTGGGAATTTACATGCTTCCATTAGGTGATATTATTCGCAAGTATAATGTCAGTTTCCATTGCTACGCAGATGACACTCAACTATATTTTCCGATGGAGGAATCTGCCACACTAAACTGTGGAAATTTGGAGGCCTGCCTCACTGAGATAAAAGAATGGATGTCACTCAACTTCTTGTGCCTTAACTCTGAAAAGACCGAAATGTTAATAATTGGTTCATCTAAATGCCGTGACTTGTTCTCAAAAACTGCTCTGAACATTGACAAATGTAATATCACCCAGAGTGACTCAGTCAAAAATTTAGGCGTCATATTTGACCCTTATCTGTCCGCTTTTTCGCACTGTTTTTTTCCATCTTCGCAATATTGCTAAAATTCCCTATGCTGTGTCAGTCGGATGAGGAAATTATAATTATAATTCACGTGTTTGTTACCTCCCGTCTCAATTACTGTAATGCACTACTCTCTGGTCTCCCAAAGTCCAAAATCAAGAGCTTTCAGCTGGTGCAAAATGCTGCAATGAGGCTTTTAACTAAGACAAGGAAGTTTGATCACATTACCCCGATTTTAGCTAACCTCCATTGGCTCCCTTTTAGCTTAAGATGTGATTTTAAGGTTCTGTTGGTATTATACAAAATCATGCATGAACTTGCTCCCTCATATGTTTCAGATTAAATTTCGCCGTTTGTTCCGGTCTGGAGCCTTTGCTTTGAAAATGCTGGTCTATTAGTGATCCCAAGAGCCAAGAAGAAAACCGCAGGTTCGGGAGCGTTCTCCATTCGGGCCTCGGTGCTGTGGAATGCTCTTCTCCCTGAGATTCGATCTGCAACCTCAGGGGAAATGTTTAAATCTAAGCTTAAAACACACTTTTATTCCATAGCATATGAATAACCTATATTTTATGTTGATAATATGTGTATTATTTGCCCTCATGTAGGTTTTAGATGAGGGATGGTGTCATAATAGTCTGTAGTTTGCAATAGTCTTTAATTTGTGCAGCCTTTTGAGACTCTTTATGATTAAGGGCCATACAAATGAACATGACTTGACTTGACTATTTTTTGGCAGTTGCATGAACATGGAAAAATAATAGGAGTTTCACTGCTAAAAAAGCCACCTGATGTCCAAATCTTACATAATGACATTGCTTTTAGTTAGAGCCTTTTTTTGTGGATGAAATCGTTACAGGGATTAAAAAAAATTACAAAGAAAAATTCATCACAGAATGTCGTGGTCCTCCCCAAAATAATGCAGATATGTTCCAAAATATTCCACGCGCCATGGATCTCGAGAAAATCATTTTCTAAGTTAACAGTTTGACCTTATATCCCCTAGAGCTGTGACGTCACCGGATGAAATCGCGAACCAAAACCGCCCAACTCTGCAGACAGCGATTGTACTAAACAGTGAGTGTTCATTTCAGCTTGGAGTAATTGGAACTTTGCCTATCGTGTCACCTATCGAGTTGCGTGCGTTGACCATCTAAAGCTGCGTGAGGTAAATTAACCTGCCGTTGTGGACAATGTGTGTTCCTTTTTTGCCATCGCCTTTTAGGTATGCGATTGTGACTTTTTCTCTCATATTTTTCGCAGCTTTTTTTTGCAATTAATATAATATTGTCCAGATAGTTCACTGTTAGCGTGCGGGCTTCCAAATTTGTTTGGTTTAGTATAGCCCCGTTAGTGTTGTGGAATAGAGACGTGTTGGCATCAGGCTTTCGGGAAAGTCTTGGTAGACGAATTAGTACAAACAATTAGAAACGTGCTGACATCAGACTTTCGGGAAAGTCTTGGCAGACAAATTAGTACAAACAATCCTCCTTTAGGGAAGCGTTTGACCTGCCAAGACTTTCTGAGAAAACTGAGGCGAAAACATTTCCGAAGAAAGATACGAAACACCTTTCTTAAAGGAAGCTTTTCTGAGAAAACTGAGGGAAAAACATTTCCGAAGAAGTTACGTAAGCCCTCTCACGGGGCTGAACCCCCCTTTCAATTTTACTCCATTGAAGCTATAAAAACCCACGCATGTCTAAGATGTTCTGAGTTTTCTTGTGACGCTGTAGATGCAACAATAAAACAAGAACTCCCTCTGGCGTCATCTGCATTCCTGCATTTCGAAGGTCTGATGTCAGCACGTCTCTATTCCACAACAAATCCCCCCTTTGGGAGTTTACCTCCCACCCTGAATGGAAATTAAAATCGAAAAATTAATACAGGTTAGTGGTAAAGTATCATAAATCATAGCTACCAATACACAGACAGAATTACCCGAATCAAAAATAAAAATAAAATTCTGGCTGTCAGCCTGCTGTGATTATTCTTTTATTTTGTTGTTTATGTTTCATTTACAAAGAACCTCCGACACTCTAAACACTTGACTCGAACATTTCAACCCATGCACTAATCCCCCTCTGCATTTATCTTCATCCGTACATACTGGATTATACACGTAGACTGCCGATGGTTGCTCGGTACATGATAAAGGTACATGCATATATGACAAGTGATAACAGCGGTTACAACAGTGCAAACTTCTGGTTATAGCTGTTGATACATTTCAATATGAGTGCATGATTGGATAGTGATACAGTATACATATTGGCCTTAGGCCTGACCCCCGTGAACACTTTGAAGACCCTGCTTTGCCGTATTTGTCTTAGGGTGTCGTGAAATCAGATGTCGGAGTGAGAAATCATCCCAGCAGGCATCAATCTTAGTTTCCATGCAGCCCAAAACCCAGAAGCGACGATGCATCCTGACCATCTCATTCAGCAGCTTACTCCCCGGCAGTGTGACATACCAACAAGAGAATCACAATTAGAAACCAACATACTTGTAGCTATTATTCCTAGCGCTATAGTGTGTTGCATGTCTAATGAAAGTACTATTGGATATTGCATTTAGTCCAGATCATCATATGTGTCTCTTCCCGCAGATGCTCCATTATCTAGTGTAGGTTTTCCTGACTGTTGACGTTGCCAGATAAAATTCAAGGTGTTGAATTCAGTTGAGTCATCTGTTCTTCCTCGCTCAGAAATAAGCTTGGATAATCAATCACTTACTGTGCTAATTGAGCTTCTGCCACCTTAGTACCAGTCTTAAGCATTCCTCTTTTTAGAATAGGTATGATACAGAAACACAACAAACACATAACTATTACGACGGTTAGTACAAGAATTCCCCCTTTCGCTAACAGACCACCCCAGTATACAAATGTAGACTAGAACCAATCAAAGGAGATACTGTTCTTCTCAGTATTTACCGTCACTTCATTGCTTACCTCACTAATCTTTGACATTGCTTTTGTGAAGCTTCCTGATTCGGCTGTATTTAAAGGTATATAAGTACAGCATTCCTCTTTTATCATATGACACACGCCTCCTTTACTGGCTAAGAGAAAATCGAGGGCCTGACGATTCTGCCAGGCCATCCTAGATGTCTCATGTAATTGTTCTTCTATTGCACTAAAGGCCTCGTTAGTGTAATTAATAAAACATTGTTGGTTGTAATAAATGTAATTAATCCATTCTGCGTTCTTATTTGGAGTTATCCAGATAAATATCGATTCCAATCCAGACTTAATTTCATTCCTAGCTTTAAATTCATCTGGAATTCCTCTCGGTTCTCCGATGGCATCTAGATATACTCGTCCATCCGGAACATATGCTCTCTTAACTCTGGCTTCTCTGGGAGTTCTAGCATTTACCTCATAAACCCCCTCATACATTATATGGACAGGTACTTTCATTCTCACAAGTGTACACAATCCTATCCAATCCTGGTATGGTAATCACCCAAGGTTTCGCATCCATTTTCATTTCACACGGTATTCTCACCATACCACCTTCGTCTGAGATAGTCATTTCCGAATCCTCAGTTTCAATCCATCTCACGCTCTTTGCTGCTTTCACCATGGGACCAAGGTCTTTAGATCTGAATCCTTTGTTGACAACTAGCAATATGTGGTTCTGATTCCGGCACTCCGAACCACTGCGAGGTGAAGTCGTTTGGTTTGATGTTTAGAGCTGCACCCTGACGGCCAATCAGGAGGCAGTCTGCCCAAACTTCTACAGTGGTGTTCTTTGTTTGTTTGTCCCATATTTCCTCGTAGACCATACTGCAGGATGAGTCATAATACATAGTGCAATGATAATCTGTTGTTGGCTTGAATGCCTCTGGAGGGTGTATTTTGATAACAGGTTCCCAGGTTTTCACGATTTCATTTACGGGCTCTTGTAGATTTCCCAGCCAATAGACCTTTGCGCATTTGCTTTGTTGTAGCATTGGATTTTTGTGGCCAATCCTGTCCAGATACACCCCGTCGGGAGTGCACCACAATTTGACTCCAAGCTTACACAAAGTGTCTCTTCCCAGCAAATTTACTGGTGTTTCATCTGACACAAGAATGGGTATCATAATTTCACCCTCTTCAGTAGAGATTTTCACTGGGTCTGTCATTGGAATGGTTTGTTTTGATCCAGAGAATCCTATTGTTCTTATGAATTTGCTGGACATGGGGAGGTTTGAGGCATACCCTGAACTTATGCAGGTATATGTAGCTCCGGTGTCAACTAGCATTGGGATTTTGTTGCCTTCGATTTTGACTTGGATTATTGGTTCCCTGCCGGTTTCCCCTGCATTAATTGTGAATTGTGCCTCCCCCACAAGATTCTCTGGGCCCCCCTAATGTCAATATCTTGGACCTGCACCTGGAGATCGTCCTCCTTGCCTTGACGGGCCCTCCTTTGGTTCCCTCCATCCCCCTGGACCGGTTGCTGAACAGTTTCGCGCAAAGTGGCCAGGCCCATGACATTTCCAGCACACGATCGCTTGGCCGTTGCTGATAAACATTAACAAACGGAAGCGGTTGCTGGGTTGATGGAGCGATAGCCGGCGCCGTCATGCTTGCTTGGAAGGGTTGGTCCAGTACAGGTGCTTGAGTCTTCAATTTAGTTTTATTCTGCAGGTCAGAGAGCTGCATTTCTTTGAAAGCGTACGAGAAGAATTCTCGACCTATATTTCTCCAACATTAGCAGTCGGCGAGCTGGCCATCCTGCGTCCTCATTGTTTTTTCTCCCAGCTAGGTTCGTGTTGGTTGCTGTGGAAGTTTTTTGATATTGGCGCTCGGTCATCCCGGCTGCCTTTTGCATGTTTTTAGTCGGCCAGTCTCTGCCGATGGGTCCCGGGTATCACTTTCTAGCAGCTGGCTAGCCTGCCATGTCCTGGCTGGTTAAGCCTCGGTAAGCTCAATGTGTGTTATTTTTGCCAGTTTGACCCATTTTGGCTGCTCGCCATTTTTGGTGCCATTGCTGCAGCCACCAGTGACACAACGCTGAGGCATTCTTACAAAAACTACCAAAACTTGGATTAAAACCCTCAAAACATTTTTGACTGACTAACATGTAAACCAATATGACTTGCTTGCTAGGGTGCTGGTGTTCTTCAAACGTCACAGCTCAGGAATTCAAAGATGAAACTGTCGGTCTTCAAAATCGATTATTTAGAAAAAAAATAATTGGAATATACCAATGATATGTACCATAAATTCTTTCTGGACTGTGAGCCGCGATTTATGTCACAAGCTTTCAACCCTGCGGTTTTTGCAATGATGCGGCGAAATTATGCATTTTTTCTGACATCGCCAAAGTAGTAAAGGGAAGATTAAAGCATGTGGAATACAAGCGTAAGTTTAAGACGCAAGTTTAATGTAACTCCACGCTTTTTGCATACATAAAACTAGCATGAACAGACCCTCATCATGGAAAAGGTGTTAATCCTAAAGGAAGGCTAACTACCATATTGGGACTAATTTATTTTATTTGTAAACAGAAATAATGTGGTGAAACGAATCGACTACAAGCAGCAATGTAATAAACATCATACACGGTTGGATTCTGTGGATTGTCTTTGATGTAACAAAGCCATTTTTGCGGACATTCAAAGAAATTGAAGACGGCCAGGGGACGTAATGATGAGTTATAGTTTTCGGACTTTGTTTCAGACTGTTGGTGATGTTTCTTGATGAGTTTATTTTGAAACTGTCATCATATCTTGAATCTCAATGGTTTAAGCTTACCAAGGATATGTGTGGCATATTTCAGTGACTTATGACATTGTAGAGACACATATTTGTTCATAAAAAGTTCAATGGCCCACCAGTGGGCCGTCAGAATGGTGAGGGGTTAAGGTTCTGTATATTATTAAAACTCTTTCTGTGTACCGTCCTCCTTTTTAAATATCTCATGTTTCATTGTGTGCACATTTGGCTTATAGTCAGAGGAGGCTTATCTATGTACAAAAGGGTTTTTCCTTTAAAAATGCACTGGGTGCCGCTTATAATCAGGTGAGCTTTATAGCCCAAATTTTACGGCATATATAAATAGTATGCAAAATATGTACTATTTTTTTAACGTTTTGCACGTTTTAGAATTTTGGTATCCCTTAAAGGACGTTCCAGTGTTGGAAACACTGTGGCAGTGACATGAAGGATTTCTGAATGGAGCCGGCACTAAGTAGCAATCACGAACCGATCAATGCGCGTCTCGGTGATCAACTAGTAAATCGCGGAAAGCTGATTGGCCCTGTCATGTTCGATTCCCGCCTCGAAGGCACACTTGGCGGAGAGCCGTACATCTTCATTTGTCGAGGAAAGTGACAATTGCCTAAAGCAAGATCAATCTTGAAGCATGTTTGCTGCTGACCATACACACTAAAAAGAAGAAAAATAAATATGTTTTCAAATATTTCCCCTAAAAAATTAAAAAGTGTAATGGGGCCATTGGCCATTATCAGTGAATTATTGGATAGACATTTTTAGAATGTTGCTATTTTTTCATTCTTTACTTTAAAAGGGATGGAATGAAAAAAATCAAGTAGCCCTTAACATTATAAATATTAGGTGTAATGCAATTAAAATTACAGCACAGGTAAATGAGCAATTTATGGTTAAAGTTAATTATCTACATGTTTAATCTTGATTGCATTTACACTTTAGAATGAAATGTTTTTCAGTGCTCCTGTTCATTTTTCATTACAGAATTCTATTTTTAAATTTTCAATTCCAAATTTCCCAATTAAATCCAATGGGCTTCTTCAACATGTTAGTGTCAGATAGAAATTCTAAAAAATAAATCACATCAGATTGATATAAAAATAAACATTACAATAGCTCCCTTTAACCATAAATCACAAAGTCATTGTCAAACAAAGTGGGGGCACCATCATGCTTTTCTTCAGCAGGGACAGGAAAGATCATTAGAGTTGGGAATATGGATGGAGCCCAATGCAGGGCAATCCTGTCCAGAAAATCTGTTGGAGTCTGTAACAGACCTGAGAATGGGGCATAGGTTCTCCTTCTAACATGACAACCGCCTTAAACATAAAGCAAAATCTACTATGGATTTTAAGAGGGGACTGTATGAGAGTGTGATTGTGCCGACTGTGTTGTATGGTGCAGAGACTTGGAGCCTGAACGCAGATTTGAGAAGGAAATTAAGAAGTGAGTGAGGCGTATGTTAGGAGTGACAAGATTGGATAGATTGAGAAATGAAATTGTGAGAGACAGAACTGGAGTAGTAGTGGAACTGAGCAAGCGTGCGGATAAGAGAGTACTCGGTTGGTTTGGACACATGGAGAGGATGGATGAGGATTGAATGTTGAAGAGGATCTACAGAGCAGAAGTAAATGGAAGGAGACCAAGAGGAAGGCCGCGATTGACGTGGATGGATGGTGTTTTGAGTGCACTGGAGGAAAGAGGTCTAAATATAGATAGTGGAAGCTAGAGCTCTTGTTGGTGATAGGAATGAGTGGATAAGTGTTGTAAAAGGATAGTGGGATGTTTGGATACGTTCTAAGGGAAGGGCAGGGTACCCATATGACGCGGCAGGTGTAAACCAGTGAAAGCTGTCGGGCCCTGCTGTTGAACAGAAGAGTGTGTTGTTTTCACACTGTTGTGTTGTGTCACCCTGACCCGAATGACATGGCCGCTTTCTTGCGTCCCGCTTCATCTGGAGGGACGAAAGCATGACCAACTTGGGTGCCGAGGTGCTTAACTTGTTTGGGCTGGCCATGGTCCAAAAAAATTTGTGTTTCTTTTTTGCTACTTGTACCTTTTTTTTGTAAGTGTTTGTCTTGCTGTCGGTCACCTCTTTCGAGGGTGGGTGGGTGGGTGGGCAGGTAGGTAGTTAGGTAGTTAGGTAGTTAGGTAGGTGGGTAGGTGGGTAGGTAGGTAGGTAGGTAGATAGAATGGTGAAGTAAAGTCCTCAATCCTATAGTTCATTTGTGGAAAGATCAGAAAAATTCTGTGCACAAATATTCACCATCAAACCTCAAGGAATATTTTTGCAAGGCGCTGTACATCTAACTGTAGCAAATGAAGTAATTATCATCTGTCTGTAAAACTCAGTGGACCAAAAATGTATAAAATAGAATCGTCAAGCCAGTCCGGTCCGTGAAATCCATCTTGCTATGTTATAGTCATCATGCGCAAGGATCATAAATAAGTTAACCGGCGGCACTTCTTTGCGAACGGCATTGATTGATCATGGCGCATGAAGGCCCATTCTGGCAAATTGCATTGACAGAGAAGGACGACCTTGAAAATGTAGAGGTCGTGTGAGCTTTCATCCTAAGGGGAACATCACCATTAACATTCAGGCTCGCGCGCGTGTTCGTATGATGCATGCTTGTTAATTCGGGTTGCCTCACAATGGCCAGGGTTCGTACCACCTTTTTCATGGATATATTCAAGCACTTTTCAAAACCAATTTTTCAGGTACCTTCAAAGGAAGAAGTCCAGCGTCGAACAAAAGAACGTTTTTGTGCTAATTTGAGACGTTCCTATCTATGATCAATAATCTTTTGTGTCAAAGTGCTGCTACAAAGTGACATTAATTCTGCCATTGTGACTCAAAAATGTATGGCTATGGAGGACAAAGAGAAAGAAAGTACGGTCATGTATGTAAAAAAAACAGAAAAATGAGCCAAATGTGGAGTCATTTTAATTGATATTGATAGATTGCAATCTTTCAATCTTATAGACTGCTGATCGTTTGCTTTTGTTTTATTAATTTCAATTTGTATTTTTTGCCTGTTTTTCAGAGGATCTGTGTCGAAAATGTTTGAATAGAATTTTAAATAGTTTTTTTTTTTGCATTTTATCATAGATTTATAGCACTGAAGAGTTAATATGTTTAATTGTATCGCATTTTTAGGGTTTTTGTGTTGTTGACTTTAAAATGACTTTGAAATTGTGTTGTATTTGACATTTTTTGTAGATCTGTGTATATATTTTTTTTCATTAATTACTAATGACTAAATAATTTTGTGCATAATGTTTTATTCTTATTGATAAGATAGATAGATGGATAGATAGATACTTTATTCATCCCCGCAGGGAAATTCACATTTCCAGCAGCATCCCTGAGCTGAGAACAATACAATAATAAAGCAAAAAGAATACAATATACAAATACCCAATGTGACGTGCAAATGCCCACTGTAGCGTGTTGTATAGAGTGTCTAGATAGTGCTTCACAGAATACATATTGCAATAAAAAATACGGTAATATGCAATGTAGGGGTGTGTGGTTTAATGTGGGCCTTTACTCTGCCGGGTGGAGTTAAAGAGCCTCATCGCATGAGGAAGAAAAGATCTCCTCAGTCTGTTCGTAGTGCAAGACAGTGACAGCAGTCTGTCGCTGAAACTGCTCTTCTGTCTGGAGATAATGCTGTGTAGTGGATGCGATGGATTGTCCATGATTGACCGCAGCTTTTCCAGTGCCCGTCTCTCAGCTACTGTTGTCAGGCTGAAAATATATATAATATATCATTTAAAAAAAAAAGAAAAATCTGAGGAGCCGAAAGAGCAGGTTTTCTAGATAGAGCTGTTCTCTTGAGTGCGACCAGTAGGGGATAGTGACGCTTCAAATGACAACGCCATAATGACAAGCCACCAGAGCTGGCGTGTCAGCGTTATTTTCAAGCACCTTAAAAAAAGAAATCGTCATTTATTGCGTAGTCTATAGTCAGATTGCCAAGAAAGATGGCAATAAAAACAATTTCAAGCATTATCCTGACCTTAAAAACACAACAGTATAATAGAAAACATTTCAAGGATTTCAAGCACCTGTACAAACCCTGAGTTTCACACGTGTGTACTTCTTGTACATGTGCTCTCCGAGAAAAAACGAACTGCACTTTTCAAAACCAATCTCATACCATTTGACCCTGCGCCTTTGTGTTGTGACGTGACAAGAAAGGAGGCCCAGTAAGTCGCCTTTGATCTTTCGTCCTAGAGAGAGAAAAAAATCATGTCTGGAACATTTACCTCGTAGATTGAAAAGTACAAACAATTGGAAATGTTGTTCCTAGAAAGTTGGATAGAGATGGAGATGGATTCCAGATAAAAGCCTTCATAGGTTTCATTTGCCATCATTATAAAAAAGCTATAATATATGTTTTTAATTTCTGAATTATACGTTGTGATAAAGTTATTTAGTTTTTGTAATCCATCCATCCATTTTCTGCACCGCTTATTCTCAGTATGGTCATGCAATATGCGATTAAAAATTTTTATATATATCAGACATTCTTGGATCCATTACAAATAAAGTATTGCAAGTGTTTTAAGGCGAAAACTGTTTCAAAGTATTAGAATATTGAGACAAGTATACTGGTAAGCCATAATCAGCAATATTAAATTAAAAAAGGCTGCAATATTTCAAGTAATTTGTAATAAATGTAGAGATATTTACAGTTTTTTTAAGTCGCATTACAGAAAATGAAATAACTAACATAATGATAATTGATAATTAACTGAGACAGTCCTGTATATATACATATCAGTTTTTTAATCTACCAATTTCTTGATGGATTCTTATTATTTAAAACAAATATACAAAATTATTTCGTTTTTTTATATTTTATATTAATACCATATTTTTTAAATTTATTTTGTTTTTATTTGATATGTATTATTTTAAAATGAAACACTTTAATTTTTACTTAAGTACATATGTATATTTTTAAACTATGACCATATGGGTTTTTCAGGGCCAAAACTGGTACTGATTATCAGTATTATCGATATTGGAGCCAATATACATTTGCTGTAAAAGCTTACAAAAAGGAGCAAGAAAAGTTTTATAGTGCAAAAAGAAACAAAAATAATTGTTATAAATTCAGATAAAACGTGAATAGCGTACTGAAAACCTTTACAGTAAATAAATTAGAAGTTCAACACAACATGAATAATCTCACTTTCACATGACTAATAATTGCGGCTTTTTACACGTGGAAATCCAATAAAATCAGGGTCTGAGTCACAATGAAGCCCTGGTTACAGCAATCGGTGAACAACTTTGTACAATAAACATGCATTACAATATGGCTACCTCAGTACGCTATATAAAGCCTACTTGTGTACTACTGGTCTTGGTCGTGAAAATGGGCGTAACCAGTCTGTTTTTGGGGGGGCTCAACATCGGCTTAATCGGCTTCATGATATGCCGATGGCCAATATCCGTCAACTTCCCAAATATCGGTGCTGATAATCGGCCCGCCCGATAAAAGGTCGACCACTAATATTTATAACATATTTTTATTTAATAAAATGAATTTCCCCCTATGTTCCGGTCCGGAGCCTTGGCTATGAAAATGCTGGTCTACTAGTGATCCCAAGAACCAAGAAGAGAACCGCAGATTTGAGAGTGTTCTCCATTCGGGCCCAGGTGTTGTGGAATGCTCTGCCCCCTGAGATTCGATCTGCAACCTCAGTGGAACTGTTTAAATCTCGGCTTAAAACACGCTTCTATTCTATAGCTTATGAATGACCTACTGTATATTTCATGTTGGAAATATCTGTGTATTATTTGTTATTGCAACATCCATTGCAGCGTGGTCATCCTGGAAGGGGGATTACCTCATGTGCAGTCCCTTCTCAAGGTTTCTTCATTTTCGAGTTTTTCCTTGCCCTTATGTAGGATTTATGAAATCCTCTTATGCCCCTCTCCCCAAGATCAATCATTATTTTAAGTGATCACATAATATTGGTGGAGACAAAACAACACTTGCACGATGTTGATGGTAACACGTCACCTCCGTTCATGTCAAATCTATGTCTTTTTGCACCTTTTTGCTAGAGAAAAACTCAATCGTCTTATCAATGTGATAGGGGTTGTCATGTCTTGAAGTATCAGCATGATTTATTTGGCTTCAGGCTGTCCGCTGCCAACATTTTAAAGGCTCATGTCCCTCCGTGGTTGCAGTGTAATGCTACGTATGCTTCGTCAAACTTCCTCATCTTAGCTTTCGGAGGAAACTTTTATTTGTCTCTATACCCCGTCACTCTTTTCCCGCCTCCAAACATTTTTTTCATGGGATCCTCTTAGGGTCCGCTCTACTTCATGTCTACACTTCAATGCACTGCGTTGAGGCTAAATGTAAACTACTCTGCCAATGAGAGTGCCACTACGCCCTAGCATAGTGGAGGGGCAATTGCAATTTATTCTGGGAAAGTTTAAAAAAAAAAAAAAGTTCCCCGAAGTCAAACACGCCCGCGGTCGACCCCCCCAACATCATGGGGGGTGCCTCACTATATGAGAACCCCCCAAAACCTTGTGAAAGGCTGGGCAATAAATAAGAAAAATGTTCACTTTGAGCCACCATAGTTTGTATTCTTCCTTGTCCTATTTGGAAGTTGTGGTTTCACTACACAATAGAGAGAGATCAAGTGGTCAAAATTACACAATGTCCCTTCAAATTCAATTGAATTACTACTTTGTAAACATTCATATAAAGTACAATGACACCTTGTCATACTCCATTAGTATCGGTCACTTGTGTACACAGCGTGCTGACGTTGCTCAAACCCGATTAACCTTGTCCCCGTTCCCGCTGACTAGGTATCATAATTGCATTTGGGAACATTGATTTCATTACAATACTTTGGACACTTGCTTGTGCGCAGACGAGAACGTCAGTGATGGGAACTGACTCATTTGGAACTGCTCGTAGGAAATTGAGTGTTACATATAGGTGGGATTGTCATTAATGATTCATTAAAAGCTTTCATATATTCTTTATCCCCTGCGCAGAACGACTTATCACCCCGACACTGATCAGTATAAAGTGCTGGGATATTCTAACTATTTGGAGTTGTGGGAAGCTTTGAGTTAAGAAATGTGGCCAAGCAGCTGATCCTAGAGACATATACTGCACCGTGTTTTCATTTAAGAAGAAATGTATACCATACCTGTCGTGGGTTCAAATCCAGCTCCAGACTTCCTGTGCGGAGTTTGTATGTTCTCCCCGTGCTTGCGTGGGTTTCCTCCGGGCACTCCGGTTTCCTCCCACGTTCCAAAAACATGCATTTCAGGTGAATTGGCCGGTCCAAATTGTCCCTAGGTGTGAATGAGCGAATGAGTTGTCTGTCCCTGTGTGCCCTGCGATTGGCTGGCAACCAGTTCAGGGTGTCCCCTGCCCACTGCCCGGAGATGGCTGGGATGGGCTCCAGCCCCCCCCGCGACCCTAATGAGGATAAGCGGTACGGCTGATGAGATGAGATGAGATGTACATACATGTTATGTTTCTTTATATTTGTTTTTAAATAGATTAGTTTCACAAATTTGTTTTGAAACATTGACAATAAAAGCAAAATACAGTAGGTCCCTATTCTAAATGCTTAATTTTATATATAGTTGTGTAGTACTTCTTTCGTATTTCTTGAATACAGTGATGTCCGTACAGTAAACTGGGTGATACAGTCAGGTGAAGAGCAAGTTCATTCAGAGGTGGAGGATAACTCACTCGACAGCAGATCTGATGCCCAGTCTGACTCTCTCACAGTCGATACATCCAGTCAAGGAAGTCAGCACATCCCAGAACAAGATGTTGATCATACTGCAATTGACAATGCAGAAAACCCACCACGGTGCTCTGAAAACATGATCCTTTTGGGTGTGGGCCCTCCAGACACTGTCCTCCCAGACGAGACACCATTGAACACTGACCCCCCCGGACATTGTCTCCCCTGATACTGACTGTTTGGACTTGACTGTCCCAGGCCCTCAAGCTCAGGTTATTTGTGCTCAACCTAACCGTTATGGTCTTAGGGTCCGCCAGTCCATCAGGCCTCCCAGTCGTCTTATTTGTCAGATGAATGACCAGTTGGTAGGTGACTATTCTGTGTCCGCAATATCTGCTAGTTGCCTGTTCGACCCGCTTCCAGGTAATAGTCTGAAAAAAATAGTCTGTGTATTAACCTGTGAAGCCCTTTGAGACTCTTTGTGATTAAGGGCTATACAAATAAAAATGACTTGACTTTAGCATTTTTGTAGGATTTTTTTTTTTTAGTAGTATTACTGCAGTCGGATTTTTGTAGCGCTTCGGTAGTAATTTTATGGTACTTGTGTAGTTTTAATTTCGTATTTTTTCTGCAGTAGTATTTTTTATATTTCCATAGTATATCAGAAGTATTACTGTAGCTGTATTTTTGTAGAATTTTTGTTGTAGTTTTGAAGTATTTCCATAGTAGTACTTTCGTAGTATTTCTGCAGTCACATTTTTGTAAAATATTTGGGGTACAACTGAAGTTTTAATTTTTTAGTATTTATGTAGTATTTAGCATTAGGATTTTTGAATTATTTTTGTAGTTTTTCCATAATATAAATCATTGCAGTATACATGTAGAATGTTTCTTGTATTACTGTAGTTGTATTATTATCATTTCTCTGGTAGTATTTCTGTACCATTTCTGTCATATTTATGTCGTAGATTTTTTGAATTATATTATTACTGTAGTGGTATTTATATTTTAATTTCTGTAGAAGCATCTTTGAAGTATTTCCATAATCATGTATTTTTTTTCTGTGGTGTTTCCATTATATTTTTTGTAATACATCCACAGTAGTATTTTTGTAGTGTTTTTTCAATATTATTGTCATATTACTCTAGTTGTGTTTTTGTAGTATTCCCATAGTAGTATGTTTGTAGTGTTAGGAAATAAATATTACAAATGTATCGTTTACCAAATTGTTCGAATTAGTTATCTGACTCCATTAACTAAACACCTCCTAACAATGCATGCCCGTTTCTTTTGGGGAAAAGATAGACAAGAATAGTCGACATTTTCACACAGGGGCAGATTTATTTTCTTAAAGTATTTAACTAAGTGAACTCCATCGATTTAGCCGAATTAGTTTTGAGCCTCCTCTCTCGATTGTCCCTCGATCTTCGATCTTCTTCCGATCCTCCTACGTCTTTTCACAAGCTGGCGTGCCGGCTCCTCCCATGGGCGTGCCGACTCCTCCCATGGGCGTGCCGACTCCTCCCATGGGCGCGCCAGGTGCCAGCTTCACCACCTCCTCGCCGAAGGGCATCGCGATGTCTAAAAAACTCATATCAGCAGCGCTTATCAGAACAACTTCTCCAAACAATGCCTGCCTTCCTGCATCACAGAGGCTCCTCTTGCGTCAGCCCTTGTCCCAGTTCCTGCTGTTTTCTGTAAATATCATTTTTCACTAGGTTACATTGACCTCGCCCCACAGCTCAGCCAGTGAATATCTTTTGCATTTAAATGTAATTTGTATTTGATCGTATAAAATATAAAATCCTTCAGTAGTTTCTTTCTCCTCGCAAAAGTAAAATAATATAATAGTCCCCTGTTTTTAAGCACAAATTTTGATATCGTTATTATTTTTGTCGTATTTTTGTAGTAGTACTTTGTTGTAGACACACAAAGGGACAATGGGGACAAATTTGGCACGGAAAAACTTTCTATTAGTAATACTTTATTTACAATTATATACCTGTATATAGTCATTATATTTTGACCATTTTCATTTGGCGGGCCAGATAAAAAAGCATGACAGGCTGCATGTGGCCCACGGGCTTTAGATTGCCCATCCCAGTTCTACATGTTAGTGATTTTATAAAAAAAAAACCTTTGGTCGGACTTGCGTATTCATGTCAGCCGACACTCAAGGTGTCCGATTAGCTAAACCTGCCATAAATCCAAAGCACTGATGCTTCAAAGACCCTCCCACGGTCATAAATCACACAACCCGGTGGCTGGATCCAGAGTAGATGTGTTTTCATAGGGAAAAAGGATTACCGTTGGAGCTTATGGCCCAACAATGCAAAGTCATAATAGACCAGATTTGACGTCAGCGCGTGAGTCATTTGCGGTGCGTTGTTAATTTGATAGTCGCATAAAGAGCACGTATGGCTCATTAGCGCGCCAGTGAAACTTTTTGAGAACGGCCAGGATGCTAATGGCCCCAACGGAAACTCAGTGGACACTTCATTATGTACACTGATAAGATACAAAGAGTTTTTCAAAGAGGGGTGGGGATTTATAGTGATTCATTCATACATTCCAAGATTTACGGATCACAACTGGCAAATAAAGTGAGTGCACTTCCAAATGGATGTGTCCAAAGGTCTAAAGGTATTCCTAAATTATTCAACATGCAAAATGTGAGGAAATAGTACATGTTTTTTTGCATAAAATCAAATTTCAATGGTATGCAATAATCCCTCACTGTATCGCAGTATACTTTTAGAGGTTTTAGTATGGATTTTAACCGTGCATCATGTTCTGCAGCAAACAACACACAGCAAATACTATCACAGTGGTACCTCTAATGACTAATGTCAACATACAAAAAATCCAGCATACAAATGGAAATACAGGATGGTGGTCTTCCTGCTGGACATTTCTGCCTGACGCGCCTCCTCCGGCGCCTTTGGAATGCTTGAGTGCCCTGAACACTCGGGCCTGACTGGGTCATCAGCCGGGGACCACCGGTCATTGATGTTTCGCTCCTTTAACCCCAGGACATCTCCCGGTGGCGGAGCGATGGCTGGGAAATCTCCCTGCCAACCCCACTAATGCCCTAGGTGTTACTTGAAGGCCCCCAGTTCCTGTCATTCCTCCGCAGCCACAGCCTGAAGCTGCCCTTTTCCGACTCTTCTGACAGCTCTTTAGTGTCTCTCCGGTTGCCTGCTCCTGTGCAACCAAGATCTCTGAGCAAGCAGGAGGTTGAGGAGCCCACAAAACCCCTGCACCCCACCTCCACTGGGCATACTGTTGTTTTCCAGCCCGCCTCCCTTTACTCGGCTGCTAGGTCTTCATATTTTGCCCGTTTCCTCTCATATGCTGCCTCTATTCCCTCCTCCCAAGGGACAGTGAGCTCAACCAGGAGGACCGCCTTGCTGGCTACAGACCACAGGACAATGTCTGGCCGCAATGATGTTTCTGCGATCTCCCTTGGGAACTGCAACTGCCTTTTGAGGTCAACTTTCATTCTCTATTTGCTGGCGGGCGAGAGGAGCCTTCCAGAGTGTAGCGGGCGCAGGGCATTGGTGTTTGTGCGAACGTTGTCCCCCGCCCTTGCAAACTGGATGAGGTGATTTGGTGGAGGAGCTGGCTGACTGTTTGCCTTCTGTCTGCAACCTTCGACTACCTCTGCCAGCTTCTTTAGGAAGGCGTCGTGCCGCCACCTGTAGCGGCCCTGGCTAAGGTGTCATCTTGCACTTTGAGAGGATATGCTGAAGGCTCGCATTGATGGTACTACAGAGGGGGCAGATCGCATCAGTGCCGGACCACAGATGTAGATTTTGGGGGCAGGGTAGTGTGTTGTACTTTGCCCGGATCAGAAAGCTGAGCCTGGCTTGAGGGATCTTCCACAGGTCGCGCCACGACAGAGGCCTGTCCATGACCCCTTCCCAAGTTGTCCAGATGCCCTGTCTGCTCTGGGAAACCGCTTTGATGGTATGGCGTTCCTGCTCAGTCCTTATCACTTCCGTCACCACCATCTTTTTCCTCTCCCGCCTGGAAGCCTTTGACCAAAAGAGGGGCACGTCGCTCCAACCAAGACCTGCTCGCCCTACTTGGACCCTGCCGACCACTTCGCGATGTTTTAACCTGCCGATTGCCTGGTCAACCTCTTCTTCTGCCTTCCACCTTCTTCCTGTTTGAACTTTGGTGCCCGCTGATCTAACAAGATGATCAGAGGACTCTCTCAACCCCAAAACCATCCGGGCCTTCTCCTTATATCCTAGGCTGATGGAATGCAGCGGCAGTTGGAGTATGTTCCGACCAAAGAGGCCCATGTCTGAGAGGCATCTTGGAAGCCCCAGCCACTTCCTAATATAAGAGTTTGCCAGCTTATCCAGCTTGCTTGCCAGTGAGGAAGGGACCTCACTCACCTTCAAAGGCCACATCACCTGATGGTATAGTATGTGCTGGTAACACCATACTTTGTATTTGCCTGGGAACTGGCTCTGATTGATCCTGGCTAGGCCTTCCGCGAGCTGTTTCTTCACAGCCTCTGCCGCCTGCTTGTCTGAGAGGTCTGCTGTGTAGGAGTGCCCTAGGCTACGGATGGGTTGCTTTAATAGTAGCGGGATCTGCTCTAGTCCTGCAGTGAAAATGGTATGGTCGTCCCTGATACCTTTCCTTAGGGACAGGCTTCGGGACTTAGAGGGCTTGATCTTCATTCTTGCTCAGCCTACAAGCTCATCAATCCTCTTCAGCAGTCTTGATGTGCATGCTGCTGTCCGGAGAATAGTGGTGACATCATCCATGGAGCCTCGCAACGGTAGTAGCCTTTGGCCAGATGGCAGTTTCACTCCGCAGACCATCTTCCTAGCCCCGATAAGGATGATTTTGAAGGCTGCGATGAACAGTCCCATTGCTATCCCCACTTCAAGCTGCTGCCACCCTGTAGTGAAGTCCTGGTGAGCACAGCACATCTGCAAGTCTGCAAAGTACTTGGCCACAATGCCTTTAATGCAGTCTGGCGTGTGGAAGAAGTCCAAGGCGAAGCTGATCAGCTGGTGCGGAGGGACCCGTACGCATTGGCAAGATCCAGCCACACAACATGGAGGTCGCACTTCTCTCCTTGCCCATTGTATTTGCTCCCAAATTATTGCCGAGTGCTCCACACACCCTGAAAATCCTGGGACACCAGCCCTCTGGCAGCTGGTGTCTATATAGCTGTTACCTGTGAGGTAGCTGGTCAACGTCTTGGCCAAGATGGAAAAATAGATCTTTCCCTCCACGTTCAAAAGTGCAATGCTCCTGAATTGGCAGATTGTGTTAGAGTTCTGTTCTTTTAGGATGAATATTGTAACCGCTCTCTGCCACTCTGAAGGAATGATGTTCTTCTTCCATGCCACCTGCAGGAGTTTCCACAGGATTTTCAGGATGCCCGGGCAGTACTTGTACAGCTTGTATGATATGCCGTTCGGGCCAGCGGCTGAGGCTGCTCTTGATTTCCGAACCACCTCCCTCACCTCACTCAGTTTGGGGGGAGCAGTGTTGTAGGGGATGACTGGGGGAGCTGGCTGGGGAACATACCCCGGGGATCCCAGCGGGATGACTTTTGCTGGGTCGCTGAATTGTTCCTTTAGATGCTCCTCAAGCTCTGTCTTTGAGATCTCCAGCTTTCCACTCCTTTTGTCTGTCAGCAGTTGTTTTGCATGCTTAAAGGGGTTCTTGAAAAAGTTGATTCTCTCCTTCTCCTTCCTCTTTCTGCGATGGCAAAACTGTTCTGCTCTTCTCAAGTTGGTAAGGCTGCCCCTCACCTCCTCCCACAGTGACTTCAAGCCCTCTTTCTCTTCTTGTCTTGCCTTCCTCCACTGCTTTCAGAGTTGGTACCGCCTCCACATCAATTGCTCAATTCTCAGTTCTCTCCTCCCTTTCTGCTTGGGTGCTTCTCGTTGCTTCTCTTCCACCACCCCAAAACGGCTACTGCATTCCTCGTACAGGATGTCTCCTAAGGTGTTAAGCCTTGTCTCTACTTGGCCACGGAGAGAATGCTCCAAAAGTACGGTTATATCAGTGTCCAACTTCTCCCAGACTATAGACTCATTGGCTCTTGGCCACTTGATGGCTTGCCTTTGTCCCGGTTCTTTCTTCTCCTTGCTTTTGGCTGCCTGCTGGTTGTTGCTTGTTGATGTTCCGGGTGTGTTCCTGGTTCCAATCTCCTCGGGGCCCCCCTCCACAACCTGCCTTTCCTCCTTCTGCCTTTCTTCAGCAGCACTGGATCCTTCCGGTTCTGGTTTCCAACATGGCGGCGCGTGTTTACGTTGCGGCTAGTTGCTATCCGGCTATCCTACTATTTACCACTGTCCTCCTGCTTTCCTTTTTGGATACATGCGTGGCCAATAAGACCTACAGCCGGGAGGAGCTCATCCGACTGGGTGGGCGTCTAAATTTCGACTTTTCGGGCACTTTCTATACCACCCATGACATCCCGAACGAGCTTCAAAGGGACTCGGGTTCGCCCTGCTTTCCCGCTCCACCGAAGAAAAAGAAAAATCGAAGACGGCGCAAAGACAGAAAAAAGAAGCAGGGATATCATGCAGGGAAGTTTGTGAAGTTGAAGGAGCAAGGACATGAAGATCTGTCTAATCCAACCATCATTTCTTCGTCGATTCTGCGAGTCAACCGACGCCTGAAGCCCAACGCACACGAACGGCGACATCTTGTGACGATCTCTACAAAGACTACAGCTAAGTTAAATGATTCAAAGCTAAAAGTTGGTCTTTTGAATGTTAGATCACTTGCTCCTAAAGCTTTACTTGTTGATAATATTATCCGCGATTATAAACTTAACTGTTTCGGTCTCTGTGAGACTTGGTTACGCCCAGATGAGTTTTTACCATTAAATAATGCTTCGCCACCAGACTACGTTAGCAGCCATGTAGCACGTTCTTTGAAAAAGGGTGGCGGTGTCACGCTCATTTCTGAAAAACCGCTCAAATTTACTCCTCGTACCTCTAATAATCACAAGTCGTTCGAGGCTCTTGTTATGAGGTCCTCTCCATTGTCAATTTATGTAATAACTATCTATCGCGCCCCAGGACCATACACAACTTTCTTAGACGAATTTGCTGAACTTTTGTCTGAACTAGTAACCTCATCTCATCTCATCTCATTAGCCGTACCGCTTATCCTCAGTAGGGTCGCGGGGGGCTGGAGCCCATCCCAGCAATCATTGGGCAGTGGGCTGGGGACACCCTGAACTGGTTGCCAGCCAATCGCAGGGCACACAGGGACAGACAACTCAATCGCTCATTCACACCTAGGGACAATTTGGACCGGCCAATTCACCTGAAATGCATGTCTTTGGAATGTGGGAGGAAACCGGAGTGCCCGGAGGAAACCCACGCAAGCACGGGGAGAACATACAAACTCGGCACAGAAAGTCTGGAGCTGGATTTGAACCCACGACAAGTTCCCATGACATGAACTGTGCCGCACAAGCGCTAACCACTGCGCCGCCGTGCTGCCCAACTAGTAACCTATGCAGACAAAATTATAATTATGGGGGACTTTAACATTCATATGAACTCCCCACTCAGTTCACTCACTGTTGCGTTTCAGTCTCTAATTGATGCATTTGGTTTTAATCAACTGGTTGATTTGCCAAGCCATAAAGATGGAAACACGTTCGACTTGGTTCTGACTCGAGGAGTTTCAACCTCAAACATGACGGTGTTACCATGTACTACAGTTATCTCGGATCATTATTTAGTTACATTTTAGGTGCTAGCTAAATGTAGTACCAAAAAAACTGAAGGATTCAATGGACGCAATATAAGCACGGGCACAGTTTCTGAGCTCTCCGATATTCTTCCAGGAGCAGTTGCGTCCTTTCCTTCCTACATAGGCTCTATCGAATCACTCATAAATTAATTTAATGCTACCCTGGCTAGTGCTCTGGATTCAGTAGCGCCCATCCGGCTTAAATCACGACCTAAAAGACGCACGCCTTGGTTTAATGATGAAACTAGATCCCTTAAACGAGAATGCAGGAAATCTGAAAGAAAATGGCGCGCTACCAAGCTTGAGGTTTTCCATCAAATCTGGTGTGATAGTTTGTTGAAGTATAAAGCGGCCCTTGCCTCTGCAAAATCAGCCTACCTTTCGAAGGTGATTGCGTCACAAAAGAACAATCCCAAGGTCCTTTTCGACACTGTAAAATCGCTTACAAGGCAACAGACAATCCCAGATAGCTCCATTCATTCTGCCCACGACATAGTGGTTTTCTTTACTAAGAAGATCCAAAGCATACAGGATGAAATCGCTAAAGACAGTATTAATTCAGCACATACTAAAGCACTCAAATCTATAGATGCACGACATGGTGGCTGTCCAGGGATTTTGTCCCGTTTTAGTGAACTGTCACTCGATAATCTTAAACAGATGGTGAATACGGCCAAACCGACGACTTGCCAGTTCGACGCGCTTCCAGGTTCACTTATTAAAGGTCTCTTTAGCGTTCTTGCACCTTCAGTTCTAAATATTTTAAACATATCACTCTCCTCAGGTGTAGTTCCAGCGGCTTTTAAGTCCGCCGTAATTAAACCCACACTGAAACGACCCAACCTTGATCCAGAAAACTTATGTAATTATAGACCTGTGTCAAACCTACCGTTTCTTTCTAAAATACTTGAAAAAGTAGTGGCACAGCAGCTGAATGATTTCATGTCCGAGAACAATCTCTTTGAATCAATGCAATCAGGATTCAGGGCTAACCACTCTACTGAGACAGCTCTGATTAAGGTAACCAATGATCTCCTACAGGCAATGGACTCTGGCGCATCATCACTTTTGCTGCTGCTGGACCTTAGTGCTGCATTTGACACAGTGAACCATAATATCTTGCTAGAACGGTTGGAAAAATGGATTGGTCTCTCAGGAAACGTCCTCTTATGGTTCAGATCCTACCTCTCAGATAGGACACACTGCGTTAAATATGGCGAATTGACATCTGAGGCCTTTAATGTTACCTGTGGTGTTCCGCAGGGTTCAGTGCTTGGCCCCCTTCTCTTCAGCATTTATATGCTTCCACTAGGTGATATTATTCGCAAGTATAATATCAGTTTCTATTGCTACGCAGATGACACTCAACTCTATCTCCCGATGGAGGAATCTGCCACACCAAACTGTGGAAATTTGGAGGCCTGCCTCACTGAGATAAATGAGTGGATGTCACTCAATTTCCTGCGTCTTAACTCTGAAAAGACTGAAATGTTAGTTATTGGTCCATCTAAGTCCCGTGACTTATTTTCTAAAACCGCTGTGATCATCGACAATTGCCACATCACACAGAGCGACTCACTTAAAAATTTAGGTGTCATATTTGACCCCGATCCTTTCAAACACATGTGAAGAAAATTACTAGAACCGCTTTCTTCGTTCTCCGTAACATTGCTAAAATTCGTCCTATACTTTCTCAGTCGGATGCGGAAATCATAATTCACGCGTTTGTTACCTCCCGTCTCGATTACTGTAATGCACTACTTTCCAGTCTTCCAATGACCAGACTCAAGAGTCTTCAGCTGGTACAAAATGCTGCAGCGAGGCTTTTAACTAGGACAAAAAAGTACGATCACGTCACCCCAATTTTGGCTAACCTGCATTGGCTCCCTGTTAGCCTAAGATGCGATTTTAAGATTCTCCTATTACTATACAAAATCATACATGGACTTTCCCCCTCTTATCTTTCAGATCTGATTTCCCCCTATTTCCCGGCCCGAAGCCTTCGTTCCGAGAGCGCCGGTCTCCTGGTGATCCCAAGAGCCAAGAAGTGTTCCGCTGGTTCGAGAGCGTTCTCCATCCGGGCACCGGTGTTGTGGAATGCTCTTCCCCCTGAGATCTGATCTGCTGCCTCAGTGGACATGTTTAAGTCTAAGCTTAAAACTCACTTCTACTCTATAGCATATGAATATCCTAAACTTCTTATATGTAATAACTTGTGAAGCCCTTTGAGATTATTTGTGTTTAAGGGCTATACAAATAAAAATGACTTGACTTGACTTTTGCTCTGTGGTTTGAGACCTGGCTTTTGGTTCCTAGTGTCTGACCTGCAGATGCAGTGCACTGTTTCTGCTGATTCCCTGATGGGCACCTCATCTTTCCTTGGTGGATTCGCAGACCCCTGAAAGACGTTACCTTTTCCCACCCACACCTGCATTTCCTCAGTATTTACAAATCTTTGTCAAATTCCATTCCAGTCGTTGCCGTGAGGTCTGTCCGTTTTGTCCCATCTTCCACCCTGCCTCTCGGAGGGCTGTCGGGTTGTTTTCCTTTATTTGACTTCGTAGTGCGTTTCGGTGTCCTTTACAGAACTAGCGGGTAGGGTGACTTGCCCTCCTACTCCCGGTGCAGACTTTCCTGCAGTCATCCAGTCTTTCCTGGTTGTCCTTCAGTCTTTCCTGAATGCCAACTGCTCTTCCACAGTAGCCACTGGATCCTGTCCAGAACAACAAATGAAAATACAGGATGGTGGTCTTCCTGCTGGGCATTTCTGCCCGACGCGCCTCCTCCTGCGCCTTTGGAATGCTTGTGTGCCCTGAACACTCGGGCCTGACTGGGTCATCAGCTGGGGACCACCGGTCATTGATGTTTCGCTTCTTTAACCCCAGGACATCTCCCGGTGGCGGAGCGATGGCTGGGAAATCTCCCTGCCAACCCCACTGATGCCCTAGGTGTTACTTGAAGGCCCCCAGTTCCTGTCATTCCTCCGCAGCCACAGCCGGAAGCTGCCCTTTTCCGCCTCTTCTGACAGCTCTTTAGTTGCCCTCCGGTTGCCTGCACCTGTGCATCCAAGATCTCTGAGCAAGGGGGAGGTTGAGGAGCCCACAAAACCCCTGCACCCCACCTCCACTGGGCATACTGTTGTTTTCCAGCCCACCTCCGTGCACTCTGCTGCCAGGTCTTCATATTTCGCCCGTTTCCTCTCATATTCTGCCTCTATTCCCTCCTCCCAAAGGACAGTGAGCTCAACCAGGAGGACCGCCTTGCTGGCTACAGACCACAGGACAATATCTGGCTGTAATGATGTTTCTGCGATCTCCCTGGGGAACTGCAACTGCCTTTTGAGGTCAACTTTCATTCTCCATTCACTGGCGGGCGAGAGGGGCCTTCCAGAGTGTAGCGGGCACAGGCCATTGGTGTTTATGCGAACGTTGTCGCCAGCCCTTGCAAACTGGATGAGGTGATTTGATGGAGGAGCTGGCTGACTGTTTGCCTTCTGTCTGCAACCTTCGACTAAATATAAAGTACAGTACACACTGATATTAGCCGCTCCCAGAGTTTCCCGAAAGTAAAGTTAGTGGTCATCGCTTAAAATCCTTAAAAGCCAGGCAACCCAGTGCACATGCTTGCTCTCAGTATGCGCCTTTGTGTCACCATCGCAGTTCAGAGTTCAGAAACGAGAACGAGGAAGGGTTTTGGCAAAATGGCCACCAGGAGGACGCAGCCATGATTCAACCAGCTCAAATTAAAGACATATTAGCAAACTTCCATGAAGTCTCGGAATTTGTGGAAAGGAATCACCCGGAAAAAGGGTTGAGAAGTCGGGCTATCGCTAGGTCTGCCTTGCACATTTCTATATAATGCTAATGATCACTAAATGTCATTTATACACTAATAATAATGACAATAATAATAGTGATAAACACAGTTATGATAATTTTAAGTATATGAATATTAAAAATATCAATAAAGGTTAACTATTGGCTTAAACAATCAATTTGCTATATAATGGCCCTAATCTACATTTTCTTCCTCTCTGTACTTTAACAATATTGTTTTTTTGTATCAGGATTTGGACAGCTCAATATTTGGAAATTGTTTACACTCCACATACAGACATACACATACTTTCCTGGAGGTTCTCACTGGTTGGATTTTGAAGTTACTCCACCCCCTCAAGTTATAACTTCCTTCTTTTTGTGTGAATAATTTATGGATGTTCTCTGGCAGTACAACTTTGATCACTTTAAATAGTAGTTGTGAAGTGGAAAACTCAACAAGACCGAACAGTTTTAATAATTTGGACGGCAGAAATAAAATATTGTTGTGATCATAGTACCCTGCCTTGTGTATTAGTTCTTATTGCATGTTTTGGAGTAAAAAAAGGGATGAAGTGAACTTTTGTAATCATTTTGCAGTATAGTATAATAATTGTAAAAAGGATTTGGCAACATTAATAACAAATGCTTTAACATGTGTGTTTTCCAGTTATTTTATTGTCTATTATAACTGTAAAAATGTAATTTCTGATACAGTGTCTATGGCAACACCATCCATTTTCACCGCCAGGCCTTGATTTGCCTTATGATTACTGAAGAATATCACTTCAGTTTTATCTAAATCTAAAGACAATCTATTTATGTCCATCCATGTTTTTAAGGTTAATTATTTCACTATTGATATTTGTTACTAGATTAATATAATTACCAGTGAATTAGAAAATGTTAGTGTAACTTGCAAATATGACCATTTTTAAGAGTTTTGAAACATTGAACATATCATTAATATATGAATTGAATAGCTTTGGACCCAGGACTGAACCCTGTGGTACTCCACAACAGATTTTTCATTTGATTTTCACGTATTGTTTCGTCCCGGTCAAATAACATTGAATCCATCCCAAAGCCACTCCTCTGATTTCATATAAGTCCAGTTTTTAATAGTTTATAATGCTTAGTGGTATCAAATGCTTTTGTTTTAAGTAAATAGATATCCCAGCTACGCATCTCTTCCTTTCTATGCTTTTAGTCATTTCCTCTACTGCATCAAAAACGGCTATTGTTGTTGATCTGTTTGCCCTAAAACCATGTTGACTTTCATTAATAAATTTATGCTCATCTATAATGAATGGATGGATATGTTGACAATATCTGTGTATTATTTGTTATTGCAACATCCATTGCAGCCTGGTCATCCTGGAAAGGAGATTACCTCATGTGAACTCCCTTCTAAATATTTCTTCATTTTCCTCACGTTGAGGATTTTTAGTTTTTCCTTGCCCTTGTGTAGGATTTAGATCAGGGAATGGTGTTATAATTTTCTATGGTTTGCAATAATCTGAAGTCTGTGCAGCCCTTTGAGACTCCTTGTGATTAAGGGCTATACAAATAAACATGACTTGACAATAAATTTGTCTAGCCTATTCTTAAAAAGTTGAAGCAAATACCAATAAACGACAGAAAAATGTAACCACCCCTTTTAACCATGATATATTTCTGTGTGGTGGGCAAGTTCCTAAGACCGATTAGGAATTTTGTCCCTTTTGATGAAGACGGCAATATTATTCTGCAGTCAAACGGAGGGACTACTGTTATGCTGAGGTTTAACACTGGCAGCCCTCAAGTATTCAAGAAATTGCAGCAAACATTTTTTTTACAAGATACGTTATATGTATTTCTGAGCCATTTTATGTTAAGTAGGTATGAGTCACGTCAAAAACACTCAATTAAATGAGGTGGCTAGTGCTAACTAGCTATACGTATTACACAAATAAATAGTTAAAAAAATTGGGGCGGCAGTAGCTCAGTAGGTAGAGCGCTCGCCTTGTGATCAAGGGATCCCAGTTTCGAATCCCAGCTCGTCCGTGTTACATGTCAAAGTGTCCTTGGGTAAGACACTGAACCCCTAATACCCCCAATAAGCAGGTTAGCGCCTTACATGGCTGCAAGGCCGCTATTGGGAAATGTGGAGCACATTGTAAAGCGCTTTGGGAAGTCATTGACTTGAAAAGCGCTATATAAATGCAGATCATTTCATTTCATTTCATCATGCATTGTGATTTCTGGATTTTTCTTTTTAGTTTGTCTCTCTCACAGTGGACATGTACAGACGATAAAAATTTCAGACCCCTCCCTGATTTCTAACTGGGAGAAATAGCAAAATAGCAAGGTGTTCAAATAGTTATTTTCTTTACTATTTATCATTAAAAAACAGATCTGAGGAGCAGTTTGGGAGCCAAAAGAGCCGGCTCTCCGGCTCATTTCAGTGAGCCGAGCCGAAGGAGGTGCTTTTTAAATAGAGCTGTCCTCTTGCATACGACCAGTAGGGGGCAGTGACGCTTCACTGGACAACGTCATAATGACAAGCCACCAGATCAGGTGTGTCGACGTCATTTTCACACCATTTGTTTTTCTTTTTTTCATGTATTGTGATCATACTAATATTTTATTCCTGCAGTCCAAATGATCAAATTTGGATGATTTAGTAAAAAATTTCACTTCACAGCTGCTCTTTAAGGTCAACAAAAACACAGTGCCAGAAAACATCCAAAAATTATTCACTCGAAAAAAGGGAAGTTATAACTTAAGGGGCTGAAGTAAATTGAAAATCCCAAAGGTGAGAACCACCAAGAAAAGTATGTGTGTGTCTGTGTGTGGAGTCAAACTTTGGAACAATTTACAAGATGAGATCAAACAATGTCCAACTATTCACGTGTTCAAATATAAATACATAAAAACATTACTGGCAGAATACAGAGATGAAGAAAATTGTGTATGAGTGATACTAGAGGATAGAAATACTGCGTTTATAACTATAGTTAACCTTGTTGTTATTGTTACTATTATATATTATATCATAACTTATTTTTGCTGTTGTTGTTATTATCATTGGTGTCACAATGATATTTAGCGACTAGTAGCATTATAACGTTAATAGATGGGTACTATGATGATTAGTGTATAAAATATATGACTATTGTTATCATTATAATTATTGATATCTGACCTATGTAATATGTATATCAGTGAGATTTTGTTATATTAGACACCAGAGGAGTTATCTGTAAAATGTAATTAATAGGGAAGCTGAAGGGTAGGGAAAATAAGCGTCTGCTTCCTACTACCCCTTTTTGAACATGTTATGTTAACATTATTTTTGTTGTTGAGCCGTTGTTTTTGTCCCGTTTTTGTTTTATAATGTTCGAAATAAAGTTTTCATTCATTCATTAATGCATTCATTCATTTCAAGAATTTTTAAGCACTTGCCCCAAAATTCAGGCATTTTCCTGACTTTGAGAACACAACATTAAAATACAAGCATTTT